>NC_143563.1:94516209-94819193 GCF_054136105.1 Typopeltis vanoorti | reverse complement strand
TTGACTTCTCTCCTTAAACATAGCATTTGTATATATATGTTTGTTCTGATACACCATGTCAAAAAATTCTTCCAAGATAAGCTTCTTACCTTTTTGATTTTCTTTGGCTAAAAAATGTCTCTGCATTATTTATTTAAATTCACCTGATTTGATCTTGAAAAGGTCAAAAGCAGGAAACCTGCACTGTATTTTTTTTTTCCTTTCTTTTAGGCTTGCACGGTGATCCGAGTACATTTTTGAAGATCATGGAGACAACTACTGTGTTTGAGTAAAACTTTAGTTTAACATGACCTTGATATAAAGGTCGACGTTTCGACCTTTATATCAAGGTCATCTTCTGGAGCATATGCACTATATACAGAGAACAAGCTACACTAAAATCTATCTGGTTTATTAAAGTTACTGACCAACCGTTACAACAATTATTGGCCTGACCTCTAGTGAAAAAAAAAAAAAATAGAACATACATCAACGCTACAGTCATATTATTAATATTATCTGTTGGTTGTAGAATTACATTGGGCACAATTTAATTACAGTCATACCCTGACTTACGCTACCCCAACTTAAGTGAATCCGGAGTTACGCGGTTTCTCATACATACATATTCCCATCCCGCTTCACGCCTCACCACTAGTCATATCTTTCAGGCGCCAGCCGCATTCGCCAGTGTCGCACATGCTGTGAACAAGCACTGACGTGTTTTGCGCGGTCTCCATTCATACAAGATTTTTATAGTCTACAAACCTTGCGAATGTTTAATGTTATGTTCTTAATAAAAATTTTATCATATAAAAAATAACAATGTCATCCAAAAGAAGCAAGTCCGATTCTTCTACAGCTAGCAAGAAAAGAAAAACATTGACTTTGGAAACAAAACTCAACATTATTAAGGATTTTGAAGGCGGAATGAAAATTTGTGAGCTAACAAAGAAGTTCGATCTACAGGAATCCACAGTAAGAACAATCATAAAAGAAAGGTTTACAGATTTTGGAGGACAAAGGATTCTAACGAGGAATGAATTGTAGCCACAGGGCAAGGAATAAAAAATCATTAGCTTGCTATGAAGAAATTTTGTGTGACAAGAAAAAGACATTATGCCGTCAGACGAATCTATTAGATTTTATGAAACCATCGACATCGAAATAACTTTCTTTTTTTTTTATGTACGAAAAACTACAATTATGATTATATTTCTTAAAAAATATAAGTGTTTTTGAAAACCTTTGGTCCCAATTGTATGTTTGTATATATAAATTACAAAATTATACCCCGAGTTACGCGAATTCGACTTACGCATTTTTTGTTGGTCCCACCTGCCACGTAACTTCGGGGTTTTACTGTATACATATATACACACATATATTTACAATATGATTATACATGTACATTCCAACCAGTTGGTATGGAATGGTTTCTAATACTAGCTAGAAGTTGGCTAAAGTCCTGACTTATGCTGGATCTTAGGTATTAGGTAGGCTGAATGCGTGCCATCCAGATTCTTGGAATGTTCATGCTGCCATTGTCGTTGATATACGGGTGGTTTATCAGAATTTCGCAGCCTTCCTTAAATTTCCTTTCTTACCAGGTTTTTTTTGTATGGTGTAAAGTGCGGGTGCTTTTCCAGTCGATTTGGTGTAAGGTGTTGAGTGCATGATCTGAGAGGCCTGCTTCACCAAAATGGTTATATTTAATGTGTCTTATGTGTCCTTTCTTACGTTTAGGGATGATTATACGTCCTGTTTCACCAATGTACGGTAAGTTACAGGTGCAGTGGATGCAATAGACACCAGGATGTGCCAAGGGGAGGAGAGGATCCTTAGAAGAGCTGAGTATGGTTTTAAGTTTAGTAGGTGGCTTAAAGGTGGCATTAAGGTTATAATGGTGTAGGATTCTTTTGATTTTTTCCGATCACCGTTTAATGTATGGGATGGCTATGGTTTTACTGTAATCTAGATTCTTTTTTGTTTATATTTTATGGAGTATTTTATTGATAGCGTTTTTGTTATAGCCATTATTTATGAATGTGTCGATGTTTTTTAGTTATTATTTCAGGGCTTGCTGGTTAGAGCAAATTGTTATGGCCCTGTTTTTAAGAGTGTTAATGACTCCATATTTTTGTGATGGGTGGTGGTGGTATGAATTAGCATGTATGTATTGACCTGTATGTGTTGGTTTTCGGTAGACCGTGAAGGATAGACTGCCTGAGGGGAGACGTGTGACTAGTGTGTCTAGGAACGGGAGCAAGTTCTGATTTTCAATTTCGATGGTAAACTGTATGAGTTCATGTTGTTTGTTCAGGTGGCTAAGGAATGTGTTTAGCATTTATTGCCCATGCGGCCAGATAGCAAACACATCGTCAACGTATCTAAGCCATATTGTAGGTTTTAGAGTGGTGGAATCAAGAGCCCTTTGCGCAAAAGTTTCCATGTAAAAGTTAGTGATTGGGGGGGATAGTGAGGAGCCCACAGCTGTACCTTCTTTTTGTAGGTAAAATTTGTTTTGCCACACAAAGTAACCGGACTGTAGTAGGTGGGCAAAGAGGGCCATAATGCTGGGAGGAAATTTGTTCTGTAGTAAGAGAATTGTGTCATTGATGGGGAGATTTGTGAAATGGGCAGAAATGTCAAAACTGACTAATAAGTTGTCTTTGTCGAGTGTTATGTTTTTAATTTTGTTTATAAAGTGTTGTGTGTTCTTTATGTAGGAGGGGGAAATGACTACCAATGCCTTGAGTGTCAATGCTAATTTCTTGGCTAAGTGGTAACTAGGGGTTTTTATTCCTTCCACAATAGGTCAAAGTGGCACATTTTGTTTGTGTATTTTCGGGACACCATATATTCTAGGGGCGGGCATAGTGGGGTATGAGTTTTTTAACCGTGTCTGGTGGCCAAGAAGTGACGGACTTAAGAAGTTTCTCTCTTTTATTTTTTATCCTGTTCGTTGGGTTATAGTTTACCAGTTTGTAGGTGCTGTTATCGGCTACTAGTTGATTCATCTGAAGTATGTATGTTGACCTGTCAAGGACGACAGTGGCATTGCCTTTGTCCGATTTCGTTATCAATATGTCTTGGTTGGCTTTTAATGACTTTATTGCTGCTAGTTCCGTTTTTATGAGATTGCTATGTATGGTTTTCGTATTGTTCAGGACATTACTAGTTTCTAATTGTATTTTATCGGCTATATTGTTGGGTAGAGACCTGATGTCTCTTTACGTGATAAATGAAATCCAATTTGTTCACCTTTTTAGGTGCTATTGCGTTGTTAAGACCTTTATCCAGTAGCGCAAGTTCGCTGCTGTTTAAGGTGTGATTTGATAGGTTGATCACATAGTTCTTGCTTGCCAGTGGTTGGTCGCTCCATGTCTCCCTAGTTTGCTGTTCATAGTTGGAGGTGTTTACCAGGGCAGAGATCTCCTGATTGGTTGGATTCTCATGATAGGCAGCAATATTTCGCTGCTGTTTCAAACTGTGAAATTTAGCCTTGAGTTTTTCTTTATTATTTTACAGGTTATATTTGGCCGAATTGTCAGTAATTCTTTCCAGTATTTGCAGAATATCTGGATTTATATGGCTCGATAGTTCAGATTACAATTTTGAAACTAAATTTTGAGTTATTTCTAGGTTTTGGAGGGCTGTTTGTATCTGTTCTCTAAGCATGTATCTGTTTGTATTTGTTCTCTATCTGTTCTCACAAATGTCCCCATCAATGACACATAATTGTCTTACTACAGAACAAATTTCTGCCCGGCATTACGGCCCTCTTTGCCCACATACTACAGTCCAGTTACTTCGTGTGGCAAATCAAATTTTACCTACAAAAAGAAGGTACAGCTATGGGCTGCTCACTATCCCCTCAATCGCTAACTTTTACATGGAAACTTTTGAGCAAAGGGCTCTTGATTCCACCACTCTAAAACCTACAATATTATTATTATTATTATTCGGGCAACTTCAAGAAGTCCACAGACTCATCGAGGGAGGCCCTAACATCATGTCAAGAACAACTATTCGACATTCACACAGTATCTATCATACCTCGCCTTGAACCCATTCATGGTCTTATCACCCACAACAGACTCTGGCAGCTTGAGAGTTTATTTTTCACTTGGTTAAACTATAATAAGTTTAGTTTAATCCTTTATCCAAGTGTGAGCAAACAAAGTTTGCACCTGAAAGTATCTTCAGGAGTGGGGTAAGGTAGTGCAACACCAGACCACTCATTGCAAAGGTGGAGAAAGCTCTCATCACTTCTATCTCAGTATCTACCATAATGCAAAGCACATCTCCTTGTGGATATGTGTAATGCTATGCATTAAGGCAAGGGCCACTACCCATACCGGTTTCGACCTTTATTGAGGTCTCGTCAGTGGGAGCCAGGCCCAGTAGTGGAGATACAAAGGCAGAAGCAACGAGAGGTCATCTTAACCTATAGGAGTTGCCAAAGGGTGTGCAACCTTATTATTAAATTACTCCGGATTCATAGCGTTACACATATCCGCAAGGAGATGTGCTTTGAAATATGCAAGATGCTGAAGTAACCTGATGAAATGGGGTTATGCAGATGATGACAGATGTGAATGCGGAGACACCCAAACTGACGAACATCTTTTATGTTGCCCAGATCTAATCGATGTGTGCTTCATGGATGACATTCTGATGGTCAATGAAAAGGCGATACAAGCCGCTGTTTGGTGTTTGGTGTTCCGGACTCGGAAAGTAAGTACCACACTTGATGGAGAATTAAACCTTGATTTTTATTGCATTGGGTTGGGTTTTTTAGCATATTAGCAGCTTCTTTAAATTTTCTTATATAACTGTTGTTTTCTATGTATGACATCGTCGTTTTTTGCCAGAGTACATCGTGTCCAGTGGAAGTGGTATGGAAAGCAAGACCCGTTTTTTGTAATTCTCTTTTGCATTGTACGTCTTTTTGGTGTTCAGCCATGCATGTTTCTCCAGATCTTCCTGTCTGTCCTACATAGCAAATTCAGCAAGAGCAATGGATTTTGTAAATCCTGGTTTTTTTTAAGAGGATGATGAGGTGGTTTTGGTGGATGTGGGAATCTTGAGATTTTTTTCATAGGAAGGAAAGCTACTTTTATGTTGTGTTTGTTCATTAATTTGGCTAGCTTATCTGTTACATTTTTGATATAAGGAAACAAGATTGCATTTTTGTAAGCATTATCATATGTTTCCACTCCTTTAGAAGTGGAAACATATGATAATGTTCTTTAGGTTACTCTTCCAGTTACATGGCTTAATGAATTAATGAATAAGACTGAGTCCTTAATCTATTTTCTTAAAATACATAATGAAACCTTATCCAGTCCCCATTATCTTATCCACAGCCAGTGTGCTTAATAATTCAAATAAAGTCATGTTCATGTACTTGCAAACTCTAAAAATAAAACCCATTTCACCAAAATGAAATACCCTAACAAAATGATTGCTACAGTTTTACTGTGTCATATGCAGCAATCAGCTGACCATCTCTATCCAGCACAGTCAATCTTCATAATCACTTTTTTCCCTCCTATCCATAAAAAAAAATTTTAAATACTTTGAAATCTTATTTAGCTCAGAGGTGATAACTGCATTCCCCCTTCTTTTCTTTTTTTAATATAAGTTCCACTAACAAAGGGATGTAAACCTACAGCACATTTGGTAATATGGGAATGCTAAAATAATCCAGGAACTTGGTGCTAGAGACCAAAATAGTACTATTCCAGGCACTTGTACAGGCCACCAATAAAGCAGGGTAGTGATTCTCTCTCTAACAAAGGCAATGAAAATTTCACTACCTAATGATTTTCGCACATACATTAATATCCCTGCAGTGCGATTTGCGCCCACAACCTGTGGATGCAAATCTGACTTACAATTGATGCAACTGAACAGATCTTTGCTCTCCAGGAGAGATGTTTACCTACTCATCCAACCATACCAGAAAAACAACTACCTCAGTACTTGTCATTTTACAAAATCTTAAATACTACTGAAGAAATTCAAAATGGTCTATAGTCTAATGCTTTCAGTTTGGCATCACCTTCATGAAATAGCATTATCATATGTTGACAGAAAGATGACAAGTATCTCTGTATATGTCATCTTCCTAACAAAGATGTCAGTTTTTTAATTTTTTTTAAATATAATTGCTCTTATTCCTAATAGTTTGGCCAGGTTCTCTGCCTGAAATGAAACAAATCACTGTGCATGTTCCAGCAGCAAGAGTCAGTCCTCAGAGGAGACTGCAGGCACTAACAATCAATTTTTGGTGAACAATTTAAAACTGTTGACACCTGCTACAACTGGGATAGGGGTTGCAAACTCAGTGTGAGCTGAGTGGTGTAGAAACAGATTCAGATTCATCTCCTAATTACATGATGAGAGGATATTATTATTATTATTACTTGACACTTCCAGGGAGTCCAAAGACTCATCGAGGATATCATTGAGTAAATAGTGAGGTCAGTATTCAGACTTCAGGAATGCCTCAGACTTGAATGCCAATACCATTTTAATATGGACAAAAAACAACACTAATTCAAACATGCTACAAAAGATTGATAAACAACTCATGATCTATTAAATGCCTTAATCAACTTCATTAAACACTTTGCTGTTATAAACACATTAAAATAACTAAGATGAACTTCTTGGCAATCCTTATTTGGATTTAAACTAGATATCAAAGATTACTTTTCAGCCTAAAGTCTTTTAATCTGAGGAATAATTCCTCCTCCCCTTTGTCCTACAATAATATAAAGGAGAGGAGTAAGTCTCTACTGCTCAGTGGAAGCATTCACTCATATATAAGCAATTCTTTGGAAGACTTTAATTTCAGGTAAGCTAACAATGCTTCTTTCCTCTTCAAGGACATTCATTTTCTTATCACAACATAAGACTATCAGCATAATTTCTGATGAATCTGAATCTGTTTTCACACCACTCAGCTCACACTGAGTTTACAACCACCTACTTAGCAAAGATCTGAGCTCACTACAAAATTACTTGGAACACTGGGGACTATCTCCTAATCCCAGATAAATTGTCATTTTTACTTTCCACCTAAATAACCACAAGGCTCATAGAAAAGTAAAAAATAAACTACTGCAATCCTTGTTACACTTAACCACAGTCGAACTTACCAAAAACATTTGGAAAGAACTAAATAAAGATCATCATCATCATCATCAAATTCCTGCCATGTACCCTCAAGGGGTGTAAGGATATGATAGTACTACATGAAAAATTTACATCATTACTAACTTCCTATCTACAATTTTCCTCCAAATCAGTCTGTTACTTGTCAAAACTGCAATATTATCAGATCTTATATTTCTATCGTTTAAGGCACTTTGTACCGTATCAATCCACCTATATCTTGGTCTTCCTCTGGGTCATTTTCCTGCCAACCTGGCAGAGAACACTTCTTTGGCTAATCTTTCCTTGCCCATTCTGTTTAAGTGACCATACCACCTGAGGTTGGCTCTGCTAACGCATTCCTGGATGCTGACAATGTCAAGTTCTTTCCTAATATCTTCATTTTTAATATGATATTGCCATTGATGCCATCTGTTCATGCCTCTAATCTTTCTCAGGACTCTCATATCTGCAGTCTCTAGTCTTTGGCCAAGTGTTTTACTTCTGACCCAGCTCTCAGGTCCATAAGTTAAAACTGGTTTGAACACTGTCTTGTATACAGCTAATTTAGTATTCTGACTAATTTCTCTTATTTCATATTAATTTATTCAATTGACTTCCTACCACACCAGATTTGTTTATTCTGTTGTCTATTTCTATATTTAATTTACCATCTTCAGTAAAAATCGTGCCTAAGTAGCTGAAATGTTTTGCTTGTTCCACAGGTTCCCCGTTCACAACACATTTGACATTTTCAACAATTCTGCCTATTTTCATTGTCTTTGTCTTTTTATTGCTGACCTTCATACCATATTTATTACAACAGTTATTCAATTTAGTCAGGGAATCTTGCAGACTTGTAGCGGATTTATTTAGAAGCATAACATCATCCGCATAAGGCAAAGAGCTGATATCAGGTTTAATACCACTTTCTTTCATAATGTGATCCATATAGATAATGAATAACAGAGGGGAAAATGTACATCCTTGTCTCACACCAGACTTAACATTAAACCATCTTCCTGTCTTCCTTCAATTCTAACTACTGACTTACAACTCAAATAAAGAGTATAGAATATATCAAGTATTACAATGGAGCATTATATCAAGTATTGCTTGATATAATGCTCCATTGACAGCATATAACTATAGCGTATTGAATAGCTTCTCCCTTGGCACCTTGTCATATGCCTTTTCAAGATCGACAAACTTAAATATAAATCTTTGTTATATTCCCATGCTTTCTCGACTATTTGTCGTAAAGTGAAGATCTGATCCTGACAGCCTCTATTTTGGCCTGAATCCAGCTTGTTCTTCACCAAGCTTTTCTTCCACAATTCTTCTCAACCATTTCTCAAGTATGCTTGCATAAATCTTACCAGGCACACTCAGTAGGGAAATACTCACATTCAGTTCTCACAATCAGTTTCCCTTTTTATATATGGGTACTATGAGAGCTCTACTCCAATCATCGGGAATTCATCTCTCTGTCCAGGACTTCTGAACTATGCAGTGCAGCCACTGCATTTCTGGTCAAATATCATCTACTCCTGCTGCCTTTCCACATTTCAAGCCTTTGATGGCTTTTTCTACTTCAAGTATGGATATGTATTCCTGACTGTATGCCTGTTGAGTGTTTTTTACCACTGTGCTATCACTGCTTGTTTCATTTAGCAATTTTTCGAAGTAATTACTCCATACTTCAAGGATATCTTTTTCTCCTGTTTTCATGTCACCGTTATCATTTCTAGCTCCTTTTGCAGCACTGTTTCCTCCATTCCTAAGCTTCTTCAACAACCTCCGGAATATCTTACCACCTTCTTGATATTTATTTTCTATGTTCTAGCCAAAGTCCTCCCATGACTTTTGTTTAGCTAGTTTTACACAGCGTTTAGCTTTCTTACATTTGTCTCTGTATTCTCTAAGAGCACAAGCTGACTTATTTGCCAGGAACTTTGGATATGCTTTATTCTTTTCCTTCATGCCTCTCTGGCTGAATCAATGAGGGTTTTCTTCAAGACTTGCCACTGAATCTCCGAGGTTTGGTTCCTGTTCTCAAACTCTTTCATTTTTTCTTCAATAATCTTTGTGTATTTTAGTCTACAGTTCACATCTGAGAGCTGCTCAACTTTTATTCGCTTTAAAACTTTCTTAGATGTTATTCTTTTCAATATGAAATTCTATTTTATCTTGCTGAAGACTAAATAATGATCACTTCCAATTTCAAATCCTCTGTACACTCTGGTGTCCTGCACCAGGGAGAAAACATCACTATCAACAATAACATAGTGAATGAGACTTTTCTTATTCCTTGCCTCTTCTCTCCATGTGATATCTGCACTAAACTTCATAAACAAGGTGACAAACACAACTTGGGTTTATAATGCCTCAACTCTTAGAACAGCTGCCCAGGCTCTAGTCTTCCCTATTGCAGAGTACTGTTCAATAGTTTGGAGCTGAAGTCACCACATGACTCTTAGACACAGCTTAACATAATAATGAGAACTATTTCTGGCACTTTACAGTCTACTCCTCTCCCATGGTTACTTGTTCTTTCCCACATCACTCATTAATGGTTCAGAAGAAAAGAAGCTATCATCAAAAAAATAAAGAAAATAAAAAATAACATGTATCTTCCTATTCATTAGGATATTTCCTCGTTTTCAGCATGCCACCTTGCCTCCCAATCTCCCATATGGCTTGTGGAATTACCAGATGATGGTCCTCCAGGACTGGTGGAGAAAACTCTGGAATGAACAATAAACTACAAACAAGTACCTGATCTCAGATTCAATCATTGAACTACCAGGATTCAATCTACCTCAACACCTCTGGAATCAGCTAAACAGATTTAGGATTGGACAAGGCCACTGTGCCCACTTACTACATCTGCAGGGAATTTCATAGTCACCTTTTGCATGTGTGTAGTGCTGTGCAGACTATGCATCATATCACCGATGACTGCCCCATACACTCCTTTCCTTTTGCATTTACTTCCAGACAGTGCCTTCAACTGGTTAACTGAACTGTCATTCTGTATATAGTTTTGCTCAATAATTTTTTGTATTTCATCTCATATGCTAAATAAGACATAACTTCTCGGTCTCTATTACTGACAACTGTTTTGATGACTATTTACTGTCCTTCCAAGTTACAACTGATGACTTTCTATCATCTTCTTGAGTCTATCAATGCCTGAGATCTCTACTGATGAGTTGAGTCATGGTACTTCCTGTTTACATTCTTGTTAGTTTCAGATTTTAAGTTTAAGACTTTAATGGCACAAATGCCATTAGTACAGGCAGTGAGTTTTCTACATTTAGCCCTTTCAAAGTCAGCCTAAACACTATTAATTACTTTTGTTAATGACTTCTGCTATGGGCTTCAGCATAGGCTATGTATGAAGCTAGTGTTTTTGTCTCGAGCCACTTCCAACATGCTTTATTCCTAAACTGCTCTGGAGCACCTCTTGGAAAAACATGGCTTGGATACTGGGTGGAAATTTTAAAATGAAATTAAATGAAATGAAGACCCTCATACAAACTGGATAATTTCTGCAACACAGTCACATCAAGGAATAGGACATGGAGAATGAAAACAGTAGTTTGACCATGGAAAAGAAAAGTCTCAGAGATCATACCACTTGCATTGTTATGGTGCCGAAGGATATAAGTATAACAGTACACTATGATATATGAGTATAACAATATCCTGGAAGGAAAACTGGTTAAGAAAAGATCCAGCATGTTGGATGAGCAGAGAGGACTGTCAAGGTCATCTGGTTCACAGATGAACAATTTGCTTCAGGTTACTGCAAACAGCTTTAAGCAGTGATCTAAAGTTATAATCAGTGACAATCTGAATTGCTATTTAGTAATAGCAATCAGTAATAGCTATTACTAAATATGTTTTTAATTGATTTCCATGCACTACTGATGTCTCATCTTTCAATTTCTTTTGTCTATGATATTACCTCAAGTGACTGCTCTCTATTATAATCACCTGTCCTGTCACTGCACATAATCCAACTATTCCCAAGACCTCCACATTCAATTCCCAATGTCAAGACTATGATCATTCTCACTAGCTAGGAAAGAAATGGTCTCATCTCACTGGTAACCAAATCCAAAACTCCTAACACTCTTGTGCCTTCACCACATGCTGTACAGAGATAACTGTTCCTCAAGGAGTTCAGAAATTCAACTTCCTCATTTGCCAAATGCTAAGTCCTCTTTCCATTGTATTTTACCATAGATGAAATCTCCAATAATGGTTATCCATTTCAGACTAGACTAGTTACACTAATTGATCAAACCATCTCATGCTTATTGTCCTTATGTTACTCATTCTATAACAGCACCCTACTATATATTCAGTATTATTAAACAACACCTCATACTATCTCTCTCTCTCCTGATTCTCCAATTTGAGTGAACTCTTTTGCTCTCAAAAGTAATATTTTCTCTTTTCTTATCTCTTCTCTTTTCTTATCTCCTCCATGCTGCCTTTTCAACTTCAAAAATTTATTGTAACCAAACAAGATGTAATAAAGTGATAGTGTGTCTGTGTGTGTAAATAATCAGTAACTCTTTAAATCTAATTACCCATAGCAGCTTTTGCTGTCAACCAAAAGTTCGCATATCATGTTTCTTTGCCAAATACATCGGTTGGCACTGTCTATCCTGATCTGTTAATGAAATTTCTTGTTCCCATAATAGGTTTCAACCCACAACAAAAGGAGGCATTGACAAATACATTTACATACTACAGTTAGCACTGTGGCACATAAAACACACATAAAGAATGTGATTTACTACTGCTTTGGTGAATCATGATTTTCTAAGCAAAATGTGAAAAGCAAATGGAGTTTTATTGGGCTATATCATAGTAGTAGAGAAAGTCATAATGAAAATTTTGAACAGAATCAATAAATTGTGAAGGAAGTGTTATTGATTTTTATACAACAAACTTCAGCTAATTAAAATTAAACATCTGAAGTTATATGTATATTCAATAATTATCATTGTCATCATTAATTTCCTGATAATTATCTCAAGGGATATAGAGGATATGATATTGCATCATTAAGTTTACATTTACAACCACACTACAGAACAACTTCTGGCGTTAGAAAGCAGATATAGTAATGAAGAGAGATGGTGGTGTTTGGGTGATTGATGTTCAGGTAGTGGGTACTAGGCGTTCACTTACCTATTGCCATAAGAGCAACGTTCAATACTACGAGCAAAATTCTAACCTTGCCAGGCAAAAAGAAGAGGAGTTTGGGGTGGTTTCTCGTTTTACCAGCACTACCATCTCTATGAATGGCAGAGTGGCACCAGCTATAGAGATTTGTCTTTACTTGATTTATCTAAGAGTGATGTTAAAATTATTTCTTTGATGGCCCTGCAGGGTACACTAGTGGCTTGGTATTACCATCAGCGCATGAAAAAAGGATACCAAGGACTGGCGTTAGGTGATACCCTTGTAATCTTTCTTTTTATGTAAAGACTTCGGTCTTCTTAAGTCCTTTTGTACGCTATGTAAGAGTAGTACTGCTCTATCAGTATGAAGTATTATAAAATAAAATAAATTTACATTATTACCAATCTACTGACAAATTTTCAGATTTTCATCCAAAGTAGTCTACACTTATCAGCAGTCCCATATTGTCAGATCTTATATTTCTACTCCTAGGTAATTCTATAACTGCAACTGCAATCAATCCATGAGATTGTGGATATGTTTTTAGCCATCTTAGCATCAAACTCCTGTTTTGCTAACTTTACTCACCCATCCAGTAAGTGACCATACTACTTCCAATTAGCTTTCACACACATTCAAATGGTAACAATGCCAGGTTCCTTCTTAATATTTTAATTTTTACTATAACTCTGGTAGTGATATAATCTAATCACTCTCCTAATTTTTTGCAGAACTCTTATATCTGTGGTCTTCTCTAATCTTTGATGAACTGTTATTTCTAATCCAATTCTCTGATCCATAAGTTAAATCTGGTTTGAACACTGTCTTGTATGCTGACAGTTTAGTGTGTTTTTGGTTAATTTCTATCTTATTCGTATAAACTTAACAAAATAAGCAAAACAGTAGAATAAGCAAAGCTGGCTCCCTGCCATGCCAGCTTAACTTATTCTACTGTCTATTTCTATATATACAGGGTGTCTCAAAAAAATCTATACACACTTCAACAGCTGATAACTCACTTAATTTTCATTATTTTGCAGGTTTAACGGATTTGAAATAATGGCTGAAACCAGACTAAGCTTTGAGAAAAGAAAATTTATCCTAAAATGCTACTGGAAGTATGAAAACGTAGTGGAAGTGCAAAGACAGTTTAGAAGAGAATTTCAACAAGATCCACCTATGAGACTTACTATCACTCGAAAGATAAATTTGAAGAAGATGGAACTGTTCAAAATGTCCATAAGCAACGTTCAGGAAGACCACGAACAGAAGAAACGTTGATTGAAACGTATTGTCAAAGTTCAAGAAAATCCGTGTGACAAGCATCTCGTGAGATAGGAGTTTCAAAATCAAGTGTCCATCACATGTTGAAGCGCAGTCATTGGAAAAGTTACATTCCAAGAAGAGTACACGCTCTGAATGAAGATGATCTAGATAGGAGAATGCAGTTTTGTGAGTGGTACTTGGAAAAATGTGAAGAGGACATACAATTTCCAAGACGGATTGTGTGGAGTGATGAGGCCACATTTAAATTAAATGGGTCAATTAACTGGCACAATTGCACTTTTGCGCCTGAAAATATCTTCAGGACTAAATATAGTGTTGTACTATCTTATCCAGTAAGTAGTGCAACACCAAGGCAACTCGTGGCAAAGGTGGAGCAAGCTACCAGGCACTTCTAACCCAGTATCTCCCATTTGCCACGAGTTGCCTTGGTGTTGCACTACTTACTGGATAAGATAGTACAACACTATATTTAGTCCTGAAGATATTTTCAGGCGCAAACTTTGTTTGCTCTCACTGGGATAAAGGATTAAACTAAATCTATTATAGTCTAACCTAGTGATAAATAAATTTTCAACATCTTTCTCTAAATCCAGAGTAATTTTTAAAAAAGGTGATAAACCTTTTGGCAACTCCCATAGGCACAGATGACTTGCTACTGCTTCTGCCTGGTATCTCCAGCTCTGGGCCTGGCTCCCACTGAAGAGACCTCAATAAAGGTCGAAACTAGTCTGGGTAGATGGCCAATCCCTTTAATGCATAACAGTATACATATCCACATAGGAAATGTGTTTTGCATTATGGGAGATACTGGGTTAGAAGTGCCTGGTAGCTTGCTCCACCTTTGCCACGAGTTGCCTTGGTGTTGCACTACTTACTGGATAAGATAGTACAACACTATATTTAGTCCTGAAGATATTTTCAGGCGCAAACTTTGTTTGCTCTCACTGGGATAAAGGATTAAACTAAATCTATTATAGTCTAACCTAGTGATAAATAAATTTTCAATATATATATATACTTTGCCATCTTCATTTAAAATTGTGTGTAAATAGCAAAATATTTTATTTGTTCTATAGGTTGTCCTCTGTGAATGCAGTTGAAGTTTTTCATAATCCTCCCTATTCTCATGGTCTTTTTAATGCTAAGTTTCATGCTAAATTTGTCACAGTTGTTGTTATTCCATTTAGGTAAGGAATCCTGGGTGTGTTTTGGGATACATCATCATCATCTACATACAGCAAAAAGCCCAAATCTCTGATTCTGATATCAGATTTTCACTTTTTTTCATAATTCATGAAGATGATGAATAAGAGAAAAGATAGAGTGCATCCTTGTTTTATACCTGATTTTACATCGAAACTTCTTCCTATATATCCTTCAATTCTAACTGCCATCTTACAACTTAAATAAAGACCATACTGCTCTGTATAATGTTTCATTTACAACCCCTCCACAATAATTGTAGCATACTGAACAGCTTTTCAAGAGAAACCTTTACAACTTTGTTGTAAGGTTTTTTTCAGATCCATAAAACTTTAAATACAAATTCTTGTTATATTCCCACAATTTCTCAACTATTTGTGACAAAGCGAAAATCAGATCCTGATAAACTTCTTCCTATATCTCCTTCAATTCTAACTGCCACCTTACAACTTAAATAAAGACCATACTGCTCTGTATAATGTTTCATTTACAACCCCTCCACAATAATTGTAGCACACTGAACAGCTTTTCAAGAGAAATTTGTTGTAAGGTTTTTTTCAGATCCACAAAACTTTAAATACAAATTCTTGTTATATTCCCACAATTTCTCAACTATTTGTGACAAAGCGAAAATCAGATCCTGATACCCTCTATTTAGTCTGAACTCAGCTTGTTCCTCTCCAAGTTTCTCTTACACCATTTTACTTAGTTTCTTCTCAAGTATGCCTGCAAAAATCTTACTTGAAATATTTAGAACAGAAATTCTGCTGTAATTCTTGATTCCTTTTACTGTACTCTTTCTTTAATTTCTAGGATTTTTCAATAGCCTCAAGAATATTTTGCCATCTTCGTGCTATTTATTTTTATATCATTACTGAGGTCGTCTGACGACTGGTTTTCTCTGTATTCTCATCCACAATTATTATTATTACTCTTATATTACTATTATTATTAAGAGAGACTGCCAGAGGGTCAAGAACTCATCGAGGGAGGCCACATATTACACACATCAGCCGCCATACTTGTTCTTGAATTCATTCAAACAACTTGCACACACAACATTCAATAACAATCCATTCCAATCACATACACCACCCTATGAGAGAAAAATCCAAATCTTACCCCTTTCTTGCCCGCATTCATTCTCAGCTTCCAAGGATGCCCTCTCATCCTTTCCCCACCCTCCATAAAATGAAAAATTCCATCAACTGAAATCCTGTATGACCCCTACAGAAGACAGAAATTTTTAAATCTCAATCATATCACCCCTCTTTCTCCTGTTTGCTAGTGTGTGCAGTCTATAAATTTTCAATCTGTCTTCAAATTGTATTCAACAATCAGATATCATTTTTAACACACTCTGCACTGTATCAGAATCACCAAGGAAATAAGGAGACCAGAGCTGTGCACAATAGTCCAAGTGAGGTCAGGTCTTACCGAGGTCTCATAACGAAGCAAAATGACAACCTTATCTTTACATGTCAAAGTTTGTCAACGAAACAAAGCAATCTTTTTTTTTTTTTTTTTGGCCCTTGAACTTCAATTTCCTATCTTCCAAGATCCCATCCTGATCATTTACTTCTACCCCCCCCCCCCAATATAATATGACACTGAAATTCTAATCTGACCGAAATGCATGACTTTACGTTTACTAAGATTGAAGTGACAGCCATTTTCCCATGCCCATTCAAACTATTCTGCAAGTATTGCATATCAGCCACACACCTGATTATCCTGACTATCTTTGCATCTCAGCAAATAGGTGTATGTAGCATGTCAAATCCTTCCCAATGTCATTCATGTACAGATTGAATAACAATGGACCAAGGACTGTGGTACACCACTGGTTACCTTAAATCTTGCAGGCTCATATACCCCCATATACCACTTTTTAATATCTATCAGTCAGCCACCCTTTTATTCATGCTAATATTTTATAAACAAAATCCATGTGCTCTGTGAAAAGGCTTAACAACATCCAAAAGTATCATGGTGTATCCATCCAACTTGTCTAACTCAATGGCAACATTATTATAGAATGTGAGCACGTTGCTAAAACATGACTTTCCCCTTAGTAAATCCATGCTGTTCGTTGCAAAGCAGAGATTCTCTGTCAACCGATTTCTGAATACAAACCCTAATGAACTTTTCATAAATATTCACCACCACTCCAAAGATACTAATAGGTTAGTTGGTGAATACATCGTCTTTGCACCACCTTTGCACAATGAGATTACCATACATTTTTTTCAACTCCTGTGGAATTTCCCTGTTCTGAGACTCAAATTATATAGCCTGGTCAAAGGAATAGCCAGTTCTGCCTGAACATTATTTTAGCATCCATGTTGATATTAAATCACCCTATTGCTGAATTCTTATTCAGTTTGTGAAACAGCTGTAATACCTCCTCCTCATACACCTGAGTTTCTTCATTCAGTGAAGAGGCAGCCATGAACACAGCATTGTACACCAGGTTGACAGCAAAATGACACTCGTTTGTTGAACAACCTTTTCTGCATCTGTCACCTCATACCATCTGCATTCAGTAGTTATTTTTTCATATTCATTCTTTCTTTTACTTGCAGCATAACAATAAAATTCTTTGGGGGTTGTCTTTAGCTTACAGAGCCAGTTTCTTTTTGTACTCAGACTTAGCTTTCCATACAGTTGTGACTCTTCTGCTTATAATTTTCATAATGGACATCATCCTCATGCACATGGTATTCCTTCCACATCATCCTTTTCTTATGAATCTCTTGCTTGATAAGATTACACATCCATTTGACTTTTATCCCATTTATTCTTCAAACTCTAGGAACACATTCAATATTGCATCATTTAAGTATTTTTTAAACACTGTCCATGCACAGATATCTGGTTGGCGAGTGGTTAGAGTATTTGATCTTCAACCAAAAGACTGCAGATTCGAATCCAGCAGTGAGCATGGATGTTTGTAATTATATGTGAAATTACTAGTGGTGGTGTGCAGTAGATGTCATTGGTGTAGTTGTAGTTTGTTATAGTTGGTAGATTGAGACAGAGTTGGTGGTGGAGACAGAGAGCTGAAGAGTAGGTACAATCCCTCTATGAGTTTTGGATTCCCTGGAGGTGTCACATAATAATAATCATCATCAAATTCCTGCCATGTACAGGATACAATAGTACTAAAAATTTACATCATTACTAACTTCCTATCTACAATTTTTCTCCAAAATAGTCTGTTACTTGTCAAGACTCCAAATTATCAGATCTTATATTTCTATCTTCTAAGGCACTTTTTACCTTATCAATCCACCTGTACTTTGGTCTTCCTCTGGGTCTTTTTCCTGCCAACCTGGTAGAGAATACTCATTTTGCTAATCTTTCCTCTCCTATTCTGTTTAAGTGATTATACCACTTAAACAGAATGGGAGAGATTAGCTCTGCTAACGCATTCCTGGATGTTGACAATGTCGACTTGTAGCGGATTTATTTAGAAGTATAACATAGTCCGGATAAAGCAAAGAGCTTAGATAAACATCTTCAATTTATATATCAGGTTTAATACCACTTTCATTCATAATGTGATCCATATAGATAATGAATAACAGAGGGATATCATGTACATCCTTGCCTGACACCAGATTTTACATTAAACCATCTTTCTGTACTTCTTTCAATTCTAACTGCTGACTTACATCATCTGGATAAAGCAAAGAGCTTAGATAAACATCTTCAATTTATATATCAGGTTTAATACCACTTTCATTCATAATGTGATCCATATAGATAATGAATAGCAGAGGGATATCATGAATAGCCGAGGTTATCCTTGTCTGACACCAGATTTTACATTAAACTGAGAGAGGACTTGAAAGTATTGTTAAAGGTAGCAAAAGAAAAGAGTGACAGAGTTAGAATGGTGAGTCTGTTACCGCGGTATGACAGAGAGGAGTTTAGAAGGGGGGCCATAATCGCAAATGATATTATGCGCAGGTTATGCGGACGGTGTGGTGTGGAATTTGTGGACGTGTGGAATGAGTTTGATGGGCGAAAGGACTTATACAAGATGAATGGCCTGCATTTGAATGGACTTGGTGTGCGGAGACTGGAAAAAGTGTTGCTGAATGAAGTGAAAATGGATGTGCAGAACCAGGGAAACTAGAACTACCAAGGAGGGGGGGAAGTGGATATCCAGACATCAGTAAGACAGTTGAGTGTAAAAATGTATATAATGTACCTGAGCCAGCAATAAGGACAAAAAATGGGAATGGGATATTTAGAATAACGCATCAAGATAGGGGTGGGACAAAGGGAACACTGCAATTCATGTATACTAATGCCAGGAGTATTAGGAACAAGAAGGAAGAATTTTTGGCCTTGATTGGCTCTTCCTGGCCACAGGTTGTTGGCATTAGTGAAACATGGCTGACGGAAGATGATATAGTTAGTGGGATAGAATGTGTGGGTTATAGTATGTTTAGGAGGGACAGAGAGAATAAAATTGGGGGAGGGGTGTTATTGATGATAGCTGATGAACTGCAGCCAAGGAGAATTGAAGTATTGCAGGATAGTGAAAGGAGCTCATTTGAGGCTATTTGGTGTGAGATTGATACTGGCAGAATAAAATATACAGTTGGGTGCTGCTATAGACCAGGTGATGGAATAGATGGTGGAGATGGTATGCATAAACAAATTGATGAAATGAGTGGAAGGAGGGTAATTATTATGGGGGATTTCAACTATGGTAACATTGATTGGAAGGAGGAGAGGACACATGTGAGGAAGGAAATGGATTTTATTCAATTATTAAGGGATAACTATCTGAAACAGCATGTAATTGAAAATACTAGGGGTGTGAGAGTGCTTGACCTGGTAATAGTATCTGAGAATTTGACTGTAATGAATATGACCACGTTGCCACCTATTGGTGAGAGTGATCATAAGGTCTTGACCTGGGAGGTGGCTAAAGGTGTGAAATTTGTGATTAAGACAGGGTATATGTGGAATTACCGTGCTGGCAAGTATGACAAGCTTAGGAGACTGCTTGGATCAGTGCCATGGCATGTACAACTGCAAGAGCTGGACGTCGATAGAGCATGGGAAGTGATCAAAGAGCATTTACAGGAGGTTATGGCTGATTGTATACCTTAGGTCCGAATAGTGAAACAAGGAGAGGTTAAATGGATGAATAACACCATTAAGCTTGAGCTGCAAAAAAAGAAACAACTATGGAGGGAATTTAAAGAAAGGGGTGACCTGCAGGCACATGAACGGTATAAAGTACAGTCCAAAAGGGTAACAAGTGTGGTAAAAACAGCAAAAGCCAATTATGAAAGGAAACTAGCTATGCAAGCAAAAGAGAATCCCAAACAGTTCTTTCAATATGCTGCAAGCAAGAAAAAAACTGTACATGGCAAAATGATTTTAAGGAATGACGATGGTAAAGAGTTCACTGAACCAGTCGATATAGTGGAGTTACTGAGCGCGCACTTTGCAAAACTATATCATCCAGGTGGTGATGTTGAAAAAAATGAAGGAACCATTAGTTTATATGGGAATTGTGATGAATGAAGTGGAGGTGAATAGTCTATTACAGAACCTTAATGTGAATACATCTGTGGGATTGGATGGTATACCGGCACGGGTCTTGCATGAAGCGGCTAATGAATTATCAGTGCCCTTGACCATGTTGTTTAATCTGAGTCTCAGGTCTGGCTTAGTCCCGAAGGCGTGGAAAGAGGGGAAAATAGTTTCACTGCATAAAGGAGGATCCAAGACTATGGTTGCAAATTACCGACCGATCAGCATATCAGGAGTCGTTGTCAAGGTCTTGGAGAAAGTAGTCAAGGGAAAAATACAGGAATGGATTGATGAAAATGAGATACTGTACAGAGGACAGCATGGCTTTGTGAAGGGTAGATCATGCCTCAGTAACTTGCTCAAGTTTTATAACAAGGTGACGGCTGAACTGGATAAGGGAAATGGGTTTACAGTGATACTGCTGGACCTGGCAAAGGCGTTTGACAGGATACCACATGGAATTCTAATCTGTAAACTACAACATATGGGAATGGATATAGGGTTGGTGAGATGGATAGCTGGGTGGTTGATGGAGAGATATCAAAGAGTAGTTTATTCAGGAGTAGAGTCCAAAAAACGGCCTGTGACTAGTGGTGTGCCACAGGGTTCTGTTCCCTCGACCACTGCTGTTTAATTTGTTCATTAACGATATAGGGAAGGGTCTAAGTGGGACAGTTCATTTGTTCACTGATGATGCAAAGTTGGGTAGGGTGATAGTGAATTCAGAAGATGTCAAAGTCTTGCAAGATGACTTAGATAGATTGGAGTTCTGGACTAAGGAGAATGGATGTCAATTTAATGTGACAAAATGTAAGGTTATGCATTTCGGAGTGAAAAGATTAGCAGCAGTATACCACATTGGTGGAACTGTACTCCAAGAGATTGATGAGGCCAGGGACTTGGGAGTATTGGTGGATAGGGAGATGAAGTTTAGGGGGCACATTGCGAAAGTAGCTAAATCAGCTCATCAACTCACTTGGTTGTTGAAAAATACCTTGACGAGCAGAGAAAAACAAGTTATTGTACCTCTGTACCGAGGCTGATAAGACCTCATCTCGACTACTGTGCCCAGATTTGGTCACCTCGGTTCCTTCTTGATGGGGAGGAGGTTGAGAGGATCCAGAGGCGAGTGACTAAGATGATAGCAGGTCTATGGAATGAACCATATGAGAACAGGTTGAAGATTTGTGGGTTGCAGAAACTAGTTGATAGGCAGAAAAGGGGAGACATGATTGAGACATTCAAATTGCTAAAAGGATTCTATTGGATTAATTCAGATGATATTTCTGAGATCAGGACTGGTGGTGGGAGAACTAGGGGACACCCATGGAAGCTGGGCAAGAGCGTGGTTAGCAGGGGTGTTAGAGCTGGGTTCTTTACTTTTAGAGTGGTAAATGAGTGGAATAAGCTGCCAGAGTCTGTTGTGGGTGCTATGACAGTGAGCGAGTTCAAGGCAAAGTATGATAGATACTGTGAGAATGTTGAACAGCTGCGTGAACATGATGTTTAGGGCCTCCCTCGATGAGTCTAAGGACTCCTGGAGTAGCCCGTGGTAATAATAATAATAATAATAAAAAACCAATCTTTCTGTACTTTCAATTCTAACTGCTGACTTACAACACAAATAAAGAATAAGTATCGCCTGATATGATGCCCCACTGTCACCATATAACTGTAGCGTTTTGAATAGCTTTTCTCTTGGCAACTTGTCATATGCAACTTGTCACAGATCTTTGTTATATTCCCATGCTTTCTCAACTATTTGTCGTAAAGTGAAGATCTGATCCTGATAGCCTCTATTTGGCCTGAATCCAGCTTGTTCTTCACCAAGCTTTTCTTCCACAATCCTTCTCGACCGTTTCTCAAGTATACTTGCGTAAATCTTACCAGGAATGCTCAGTAGAAAAATACCTCTGTAATTCTCACATTCAGTTTTATTTTCCTTTTTATATATGGGTACTATGAGAGCTATACTCCTATCATACGGAATTCATCCCTCTATCCAGAGCATCTGAACAATGCACAAGTTGTAAGTCACTGTAAGACTTACAACTTGTATACCTCCATACTTGTGCATTTCTGGTCGAATAGCATCTAATCCTGCTGCCTTTCGATACTTCAAGTATGGATATGTATTCCTGACTGCATGCCTGTTGAGTGCTATCACTGCTTGTTTCATTAAGCAATTTTTCGAACTAATTGCTCCATACTTCAAGGATATCTTTTTCTCCAGTTTTCATGTCACCTTTACCATTTCTAATTCCTTTTACAGCACTCTTTCCTCCATTTCTGAGCTTCTTCAACAACTTCCAGAATATGTTGTCACCTTCTTGATATTTATTTTCTATGTTCTTACCAAAGTCTTCCCATGACTTTTGTTTAACTAGTTTTACTTAGTGTTTAGCTTTCTTACATTTGTCTATGTATTCTCTAAGAGCACAATCCAATCTGACTTATTTGCTGGGAACTTTTGATATGCTTTTTTCTTTTCTTTTCTTTCACTGCCTCTTTAACTTCCTGTGTCCACCATGGAGTTCTGATTTTGCTATCCTTGCACACAACCTCACCACATCCCTCTCTGGCTGAATCAATCAGTATTTTCTTCAAGACTTGCCACTGAATCTCCAAGATTTGGTTCCTGTTCTCAAACTCTTTCATATTTTCTCCAATAATATTTGTGTATTTTAGTCTATAGTTCACATCTGAGAGCTGCTCAGCTTTTATTCGCTTTAAAACTTTCTTATATATTCTTCTTTTCGATATGAAATTCAATGTTATCCTGCTCAAGACTAGATGGTGATCACTTTCAATGTCAAATCCTCTGTACACATCACTATCAACAATAACATAGTCAAAGAGACTTTTCTTATTCCTTGCCTCTTCTCTTTATGTGAATTTGTGCACATTTTAATGTTGGAATATTCTATTAGTAATAACCAGTCCATGTCCTGAGCAAAAATCCAAGAGTATTCGCCATTATTATTAGTTTTGCATGTCTGGCAATCATTTCCTACTCTGCTTTTTACACCCTCTGACCAAAAAGAAACCAAACTTTTGATAGAAAATAAAACATAATTGGCCTGTTTTATTTTTCTATCAAAAGTTCGGTTTCTTTTCGGATTTCGGATGTGGATTTATAGAAGTTGTAAGTCTTACAGTGACTGCACTGCATAGTTCAGAAGGTCTGGATAGAGGAACGAATTCCAGATAATATGAGTAGAGCTCTCATAGTACCCATATATAAAAAGGGAAATAAAACTGAATGTGAGAATTACAGAGGTATTTTTCTACTCAGCATTCCTGGCAAGATTTACGCAAGTATACTTGAGAAACAGTTGAGAAGGATTGTGGAAGAAACACTTGGTGAAGAACAAGCTAGATTCAATCCAAATAGAGGTTGTCAGGAGACCAGATTTTCACTTTCCTCCACTTCTACCTTAATAGAACCTTCTGTATGATCATAGTCACAAATAAATCTCATTTTTTTCTCCATTCTGATATTTCCCACATCACTCTTCTTGAGACTGCCTACCATTCAAGTAGATTAGCCTGTTATTTAGTGTTGAATACTATAGCTTCTCCTTCTTTTCCTCTATTGTCATGGCCTGAATATACCATTTTGTATTTATTGCTCAGAAAGGTCATGTAATAAAATTAATAATAATAATTTAATACAATTAATCCTTGATTATTACTTTTATCAAGAAGAAAAACCAGAGTTATGTAACACTTTCCAAGCTTTTGATTTTTTCCTGGCCTGGTTGGACGAGTGGTTAGCGTATCTGCTCTCCAGCTATAAGGCTGTGGGTTCGAATCCCACTGTGGTTAATGATGTTTGTGATTGTCTGTGAAAACACTAGTGGTTGTTGTGGGCAGTAGATGGTGTTGGTGTAGGTGATGTTTTGCTGTGGTTGGTAGATTGAGTGGTGGAGGTGGAGAGTTGTAGAGTAGGTGTCCTCCCTCGATGAGTCTGTGAAGGTGGTACGTAATAATAATATATTCTTCCTATCCAACAACTGATACCATGGCACAGATTTCAGCATACCCCTCAGTTGGTCAAAATGTATTTGATTTGTAGTTCAGCATGTAACCTTTCCTGAATGGAATATTTGTAAACTTAGCCACTTCCCAAGTGAATACCATATAGTCACTGTCACCAACTGGACACAGAGGTCATTCTTTTAACTGAAATTCCCTCTGTCACTATAATCAAATCCAACACTCTTTGACCTCAAGTTCTTTCTGTCACATACTAATTGAGGAAGTTGTCTCACAACAGCTCAATACGTTCCTTCTTCTCATGATACTTCACGGCCACTGATTTCTATGTGTGGATAATTAAAATCTCCCATTATGATTACTTGTTTCACATCCATCATCTTTATTTGGTGATGCATTTCTTCGTCACTAGCAACCAATCCACTAGGGTCTGTAACAACACCCCACTATGTAATTGATTTTGTTGACCTCCACCTCACACCAGATGGCTTCAAACTTGCTGACGGATGAAAAACGTTTACTAGTATTACAGTCATAGGTCTTAACACTAATTGGATTCAAGTCATCCAATATCATTAGCAGCATTCCCCTCCTCTCCTATTCTGTCTATACTTCCTAAAAATACTGCATCCTTTACGCTTAATACCAGTTGGTATGTCTTATTATGACAGCCAAGTCTCACTAATGCCTACAATCTGAGGTACCAACGTATTAACCGAGGCAACAAATTCTACTCATTTGTTTCTGATATTCCTAGCATTAGTGTACATATATAATAAACGACATGCATGTTTCTTTCTTTTTTTTTTTTTAATACTCTTGTCTGTAGTATGTGTGAGACAGTTGGACAATTGCAGACCTCTGTTCCTATCTTGTGTCTTATTTATGCAAACATCTTTGCGCATGCTTAATGGTCCGAACTGGATGAACACAAAATCTAAATCATTTTCTCCTCATAATCATTTCAATGATAATACCCATTCTCATTATTAACACAGTTACATTAAATTATCACTCTTACACACAGATTCTCACCATTCTTCCCATCATAATTTAGTTTCCCTGGCTTTCTGTGTTAGGTTTCATAGCAATTATTAGTTTTTCAAGATTCCTGATACCAAATGCATTCATGTGTAGGCTGCCCTCTTATACTTCCCTCAAACTCACTTCACACATCCAAAAACTCGCATCCATTCCTTCTACATAGCCATTGAATCATTTGCCATCATAGCCCTTCTTCTTAATTCATTTTTATCATACCTAGGTAATATACTACTTATGATTTTCACTTTCTTACTCTTACTTCTTCTAACAATGCTTTCATATCCTCTCTCTACTGAACTAACTACTAATTAAGTTGTTAGTACTTAATACAATCACAATTTTTTAAATTTTCTTTTTTGTTTTTCAATTGTATGTGCTATACTTTTAATTTTTGCTCTGGGAAAACTTGAAGTTATAACCCACTCATCAACCGCATGTTTTATGGTAGATAGGCAGTTGAAATATATTTGTTGTTTCTTATTTTGCAGCTTAATTTTCTTATCCTTTCTATGTTCATTTAAATGCTGCTTGACTTCCTGTAATTCTTGCATCACCTGTCTAATAATTTGCTTTAACTACACAATTCTGGAGAGTAAATCATTTTCAATATCCTCCTCAATATCTTTAACCTCTTTAGTGGGGCAAGTCTTCTTGTTCTTGACTTTGTTTTTCTTAGCACTATGTTTCTTGTCTGATTATGATAGATAAAATTATGGGAGACTCAAATAATGAAAATTATTAAATTCTTTACTACAAACAAGCAAAATTAGTTACCAATAATTCTTTTGAAGTATACAAAAAAAAATAAAACTATGTGTAATTATATTTTAAGCCATAGGAAAAAAATCTAAGCAATATTTAAATTCTTTAAGATATTTAAATATTAAAAAAGAGCTACTTTACCATTGGTCCTGGAGCTCCCATTTTTCCAACAGCACCTTGTACTCCCTACAGAATAGCAAAATATAAGTTAAAAAAATGACAAACCAATACAGTAAAATGCACATTAAAATAGCATTATTATTGTCTTCATGAAGTCCACTACCTCACTGCAATGCCAAACACCCTGAGTAATCCTGATTTTGCTATTTTGAATAATACTATTATTCTTCGTCCTTAAAAAGAATTCAATTTCTTAGTTCTCACCCATTTATGCTGAACACTTGTGAAATCAGAAAACTAATGTATACTTCCTTCCTCAATAATTCATTACATAACTCTAAGTTCCTGACCTACTATGCAAATATGTATATGGCATACCAAAGAATTGCTCCTAGTACAATTATCATGTGTATTTTAATATCTCTGCCTTTCCAGTACAGCACTCTTGTTTTAGTAATCTGGTTGCCTGGGGGGGGGTGGGGGGGGGGGGGGGTGGGGGGGGGGGGGGGTGGGGGGGGGGGGGGGTGGGGGGGGGGGGGGGTGGGGGGGGGGGGGGGTGGGGGGGGGGGGGGGTGGGGGGGGGGGGGGGTGGGGGGGGGGGGGGGTGGGGGGGGGGGGGGGTGGGGGGGGGGGGGGGTGGGGGGGGGGGGGGGTGGGGGGGGGGGGGGGTGGGGGGGGGGGGGGGTGGGGGGGGGGGGGGGTGGGGGGGGGGGGGGGTGGGGGGGGGGGGGGGTGGGGGGGGGGGGGGGTGGGGGGGGGGGGGGGTGGGGGGGGGGGGGGGTGGGGGGGGGGGGGGGTGGGGGGGGGGGGGGGTGGGGGGGGGGGGGGGTGGGGGGGGGGGGGGGTGGGGGGGGGGGGGGGTGGGGGGGGGGGGGGGTGGGGGGGGGGGGGGGTGGGGGGGGGGGGGGGTGGGGGGGGGGGGGGGTGGGGGGGGGGGGGGGTGGGGGGGGGGGGGGGTGGGGGGGGGAAATTCGGTTTAATGGCACATTCTGTTTATGAATTTTAGGTAGTCCATATATACAGAGGGTGGATCCAGAATTATATGGCTTCAGTTTATTAGTCACCTGAAGGTGACTAATAAACCATCTGGCCTATAATTTCAACAGGCCAGAAGATGCACTATCAGAAATCAAGAATAATAATAATTGCTATCTGATAAGGGTAACAACAGTTATTCTAAACTACTAATTAGACATTTCAATTTGCTTCTATATTCAAAGATTGCTTGACCTACCTTCTCTTAGAGTATGACCCTACACAGATCACATTACTTAATATACTCACTTCTGTACTCTGTGGGACCCAGATTAACAACTTACAGATCTATTCTTATCTAATGCCTTACCCAGTCAGACATCCTTGCACATGCTTAATAAGTCTGAACCAGATGAACACATTATGCATCCTCATCTCTTTCTTTCCTCAATCATTTACATGATAATGCACACTCCTCTAATTAACACAATTACATAATATGGGTTACCCAAATTTCAAGCTCCCTTGATTCTCTGCATTAGTTTGAGCTCATACCAATTAATAGTTTCTCCAGCCTTCTGATACCAAATGCATTCACGTGCAGGCCATCTGTCTTATACAAATCCATTTTTCCCTCAAACTCACACCACATATTCAGAAACCAGCATCAATTTCTTCTATACAGCTTATTATTATTAACATCTGACCTCTATGGAGTCAGAGACTCATCATGGAAGGTACACACTACTGTACATAATGCTCATCCAACCGTGCCTTAAACTGATTCAATCTGTCTACATTCACAATACACTCAGACAAAGCATTCCACTCACCAAATACTCTCCATGCAAAGAACCTACTCTTCACTCCTCACACCCTCCTTATACAGTTTCCAGCAATGGCCTCTTGTTCTACTCCCTTCTCTCATTCTATGAAAAATCTCTTCCATGTCAACCTGATAACAACCTCTGACTAGCTTACATGTCTTAATCATATTCCCCCCCCCTTCCTCCTATTCATGAAGCTTTGCAACTTAAATTCTCTAAATCTGTCCTCGTACTCCATATTCCAAAGACCACTGATCACCTTTGTGAATCTTCTCTGGACCTTTTCCAAAATATTCTCATCACCATGAAAACCCAGCATTCAAATATGTGCACAATAATCCATGTGAGGCCTGATCAAGACTTATACAATGACATCAAAACCTCTTTATTTCTGCATGTCAGGGCCCTCCGACACCACTGCCATTATCCGATGCGACGTCTTCACAACTTGTGCAATGTGGCCCCTGAATTTCAGGTCCTTGTCCACCACAACTCCCAGATCTCTCATCTTCCCTACTTCCTTTAAAGTTTCCCCACCAAGTGTATACTTCGTATCCAATTGATGCTTACCAAATCTCAAAACCTTACACTTTGCAACACTGAATTGAACAATTCCACTTACCTGCTCATTCATGCAATCTATTCAAGTCCTCTTTTAAAAGCCATAACATCTGCTTGACTCTGCATTGTTCTTCCCAATTTTGCATCATCTACAAACAGCTGCATATTACTAGTTAAACCCATCCCAATATCATTAACATGCAAACTGGACAACAGTGGTCCCAAAACTGAACCCTGAAATGCACTATTAGTGACCTTCCTCTTTTGGGAAACTGCACTCACATATACAACTTTCTAATACCTATCTGACAGCCAGTCAGTGATCTAACTCAGAAGTCTGTTATCCAATCCCATCTGTTTCAATTTATTTAACAGCTTGTTGTGTGGCAGTCTATCAAAAGCTTTTGCAAAATCCAAGTACACCACTGCATATGCATCTCCTCTGTCCAAGGTATTTGTCACCTTGGTATAGTACATAAGTAAGTTAGTAAAACATGATCTCCCGTTAACAAAGCTATGCTGATAACCACAGAGAATACTACTGTATCAGCCCATTTCTGTTTCCTACTTCTCACCAATCTCTCCAATACCTTCACCACAACTCCAGATATACAGACTGACCTATAAATTAAAGATACCAAGAAATTATATACTTGGTTTAATCTTTTAAACCAAGTATAAGCAAATAAGTTTGCACTTAAAGTATTTTCAGAACTGGGGCAACTCGTATACAGAAGCTAATGACTTCACATCACTTGCCTTAGTAGACTGACTTAGAATTTGAAGCTGCAGCCTTAACACCACCCTTATGCAGTGGAACAATTTTACCTCCCTTTCACTCCTTTGGAACCTGTGCTGTTGTAACAGGTATGCCAATGCTACTGCCAATTCCATGGAACATTCCCTTAAGACTTGTGATAATATGTCATCAAATCCAATCACCTTATTGACATCAAGGTTATTTATTTCCTGAAATACCTTCTGTTCACTCACAATTAAGCCATCCTCTACCATGTTCTCTACACTTAAGTTCCTCATGATTCCACCCTGATAAGGTTCTTCTTCTTATTGTGCTATCTTCTATCGAAGGTCAGCGACCATCTTGGCGAACAAACTGCACTCTTGTGCTAATCTGAGCAGTTGTGCACTGCTCTTTCCTGTCCACGATGCACTGCTCTTTCCTTGATGTTGTCAAACCATGATATTCTTTTTCTTCCTCTAGTTCCTTTGCCACCAATTCTTCCTATCAAAATAGTTTGTAGAAGTTGGTATTTGCTGTTTCTCATGATGTGGCCAAGATATGATGTTTTTCGTTTCTTGATTATTTGTACAAGATGTTTAGCTTTGCCAATGGATTTTAAGACATCTTCATTGGTAATTTTTTCTGTCCATGATATCTTTAGCATTCTTCTGTATAGCCACATCTCAAAGGCTTCGATTTTCTTGATGGTTGTCGCCTTCAATGTCCATGTTTCAACTCCATAGAGCAGAATAGACCATACGTAGCATTTCAGCATTCGGCATCTGACTTCCGTGTTTAGGTCTTTATTGCAGAATAGTGTTCTCGTTTTCACGAAGGACTGCCGTGCAACTTCAATCCTTGTCTTTATATCTATTTCTGGATCCCACCATTCATTAAGCCAGCAACCAAGATATTTATATCTTGACACTTGATCAATATTTTTCCCATTGAGTGTCAGTTTCATTGATGAGGCTGGATGTTTACTGATGATCATGTATTTTGTCTTGTTGATGTTTATATTTATTCCCATTCTTTGGCTTTCTATGTATACTCTGTCAATGAGTTTTTGGAGATCCATAATATTATCTGCAATTAGCATGGTGTCATCTGCATATCGAAGGTTGTTAACAATCTTTCCATTTATTGTGATTCCCTCTGAACATTCTTCCAATGCTTTTTTAAAGATTACCTCTGCATATATGTTGAACAGGAGTGATGAGAGCACACATCCTTGTCTCACTCCTCTTTTGATGTTAATATCACTGGTGGTAATGTTGTCTAATTGAACGGTAGCTGACTGATTCCAATAAAGATTTGTTATTAGTCTTATGTCTTGTTCGTCTAGCCTTATTTGTTGAAGGACTTCTATTAAGTTAGTGTGCCTGACTTTGTCGAATGCTTTTTCAAAATCTATGAAACACAAAGACAGATTTCTGTTTTTCTATGCATTTTTGTATCAATATTTGGGTACAGAAAAGGGCCTCTCTAGTACCAAAACCATTCCGAAAGCCGAATTGTGTTTCACTTAGAGTTTCTTCACTTTTTCTATAAATACGATTCTGAATTACTTTCAAAAATATTTTTAATGTTTGGCTCATTAGACTAATAAGTCGGAAGTCACCACAGGAATTCGCTTTGGGTTTCTTTGGGGTGATAAATGTAGATTTGAGATAATCTGATGGAAATTCATCACTTTCATATATTTTATTAAATAGTTTTTCAAGAAGTTTGATGTTATCTGGTTCTATTAATTTTAAAAATTCTGTTTGCACACCATCTGGTCCACTGGCTTTTCCTGTTTTACTTGTTCGTATAGCATTCTCTATTTCGCATTTCATGATTGCTGGTCCTTGAATGTTATCTTTTATATTTATAGGCTTCTGTCTAGTATCATTGAAAAGTTCTGTTACATATTTTATCCAAATCTGTGCTTTATTCTCTTCTTCTAGAACTATTTTTCCATTTTCATCTCTTAGAGACACTATTTGCTTTTTCCTCAGTTTTCCAGAAATTTCGTTGATTTTCTTATACAGATTGAAATTATCGTGTTTCTTCTGAAGCAGTTCAATTTCAGTACATAAATTTTTCATCCAATTTTCCTTGGTTTCTTTTATTTTTTTCTTGATGATGTTATGTGTTTCTGTATACCTGGCTAGGTCTTTGTTTTTGTACATTCTTCTTGCATCAATAAGAAAAAGAATCTCATCTGTCATCCATTCCTGTTGTTTTATATTATTCACATAACCTACTTCTTCAATACTTGTTGTTACGATGGCATTCTTTAAGCTATTCCAAAGAGATTCCACACTTTTATTTTCTTCTATGTTAATCTGTTGTAATCGCAGGTTAAGCTGTGTCTTGGCACTTTTATTTATGTTCGGGTCTTTCAGTTTTTCTACATCAATTTTCTTTTTCTTCTTTTGTGATTTTTTAGCTGATTTTAATCTAAGACGTACTTCTGCAACTATGGGATTGTGGTCTGATGAGATATCTGCTCCAGGATAAGTCTTTGCACTCTTTATACTACTGTGGAATCTTTTATTTATCAGTATATAATCAATTTGATTTCTGACAATGTTATGTTGGTTATCTTGAGGCGATTTCCAAGTATACAGTCTTCTGGGTGGAAGTTTAAACTAGGTATTTGCTAATGTTAGATCTTCTTCCTGACAGAACTGGACTAGGCGATCTCCTCTGTCGTTTCTGGTGCCTAAGCCATGTTCGCCAACAATTTCTCCATCACCCCCTCTTCCCACTTTTGCATTGAAGTCACCCATCACTATGTTTATATCGTGTTTCTTTGTTAGGTTTTTAATCTCTTTTAGGTGTTCATAAAACTCTTCAACATCTTCTTCACTTTTGTCAGATGTGGGTGCATAAGCTTGGATGATATTTATGTTAACGGGTTTCCCTTAAGTTGTAACAGCATTATCCTTTCAGAAAATGGAATCCAATTTATTACTGATTTATTGATTTCTTCATCTACTATTACAGCTACACCATGTCGATGTTTGTTCTCATCATTCCCAGAGTAATACATTGTCGTATTATCTTGTTGACACTTTCCAGATCCTGGCCATCTTGTCTCGCAAATCCCCAAAATCCGGATGCCCAGCCTCTTCATTTCTCTTGTGGCATTTCTTAATTTGCCAGCTTCATACAGAGTTCTGACATTCCAAGTTGCAATTTTAAAAGTGGACACCATTTTGAGCCCAGAAATTCTTCGCACCCGTCCCATTTAAGGGACGCCGGGAACTTGGGGCCCTGATAAGGTTGAAATATCCTTATAAATTGATCACTGAATACCAGAACAATGTCTTCTGCAGCAGTTAACTATTCTACCAATTTCATCCATTAACATCATCTTATCATGATCATTCTTCCTTCTACTTGCCACATATCTAAAAAACTCTCTAGAGTTTTTCTTCACCTGATTTTCCAATTTCTTCTCATATTGCACTTTTGTTTTCCTTACTAACTGAGTCACTCTCCTGGTTTGTTCTTTATACTCTTGATGCAACTGATTATTACCATTATTCATCCTGTACCGTCTCCAAAATACTTTCTTTTTCTGATTTCATGCTTAAGCCTCTTATTCATGTTACACCTACCTTATTTGGTCTTTTGGTGTTCGGAACAGCATTAATGTGTGAATACATTCACACATTGATGTTGTTATGTATTTCTTTGTCAGTTCCGAAGCAGCATTTATTTCCTTACTGCTCAACTCCATGCTATAGCTCCAAGCTGCTAAGCTTGTCATAATCACCAGCCTTATAATTCCACATGTATCCTTTCTTCACAGAAGTCCACTTATGGCTAGCCACAATCCAGGTGTTCATTTCATGATCACTCTCACCAATTGGAGGGAAGTGCAAAACCCCCACTCACAATTACATCCTCTGATGAAAAGATCAGATCTAAAACTCTTGATCATTGCATGCTCTCCTTTACATACTGCCTGAGACAGTTGTCTCTCAAGAACTCAATACACTTCCCTTATTTCCAAATGCTATCTCTTCATTCCAATCAATACTGCCATAATTAAAATCACCCATAATAATCACCTTCCTGGTTCACTAACCCAAGTTGCTTATACATTTCTTCATCACCACCCCTCCACATTCCCTAGCAACAACAAACATCTGAATCACAAATTAATTAATACGAGAGCTTGTTAATGACAGAAAAAAAAAAAGTTTCTCTTGTGTTCATCTTAAATACAATGTGTTATCTATAGCCAGGTCTATGGGATGCTTCCTGTGAGGGGAGACAGAAGACCTATGTGTTACAAATTAATTGACAGGTGAAGAAAACAGGCGATATGATAAAAAGAAGTTATTAAATTTGTGTTATAGGACTGACACAGAACATGTTATTCAGTACATGGCAGGAAAGGAGAGAATAAGGAGTCGTGCCTGGACATTGCGTAAGAATATGTTCTTCCATTCCAAAGGAAGAACACCGTCAGAGATGGTGTTCTTCCTTTGGAATGGATTAACAGAGGTGGTGAATGAGTTCAAGATGAAGCATGATGAGCTGAAAATTTCAATATACAAATACTACTGGTGGCAAAAATGAAAGAGAATTTGAAAACAAGAACCCTGGAGTGTCAGTGACAGATTCTGAAGTAAATAGTGATTAATTCAGCCAAAGAGAGACATACGGTAAATTTTGCAAGGACGACTGAAAAATATAAAGTTCATGGTGGACTCGAGAAATAAGAGAGCAGAAAAGCTGTTCAAAATACCATGGCTATCTATTCATCTAATCACGTATATGGATCATATTATCAAAGAAAGTGTCATCAAATCTGAGATCAAAATTGGAGATAATCAACTTAGTTCTTTATACAAATGGTGTTATACTCATAAATAAATCCAGTGTGAATCTTCAGGATTCTTTTAATAGATGGAATTACTCCTGTATTAAATTTGATATGAATATCAGCAATAAAAAGTCAAAAACCATGACAATTGGCAGGAATAGATGGCAGAAAACATCAGATGCATCCCAAATTGGAGAATGTACAGAACAAACAAAACATTACAACTGTTTAGGTACAAATTTTAGTGAAGACAGCAAATTATACATGGAAGCAAACAACAGAATAAGCAAAGCTGGTCAAGTAAAGAAATTTAAATGGAATAAGAAAGAAATTAGTTAATACACTAAACTGTATATATGAATACCTTGCATAAAACAGCTTCAAAATGTGTGGGTTTCACTATAAATGTGTTTGGAATTAGTGTAAAATGCATTACAGTACATTTATTGTAATTCATCAGAAATGCAATTATATTTATTACATATTCTATTAATAGCTATTCATTGCATTAAAGAAGCAATGTGTCACAAAATTAGGGAGAAGATATTTCTGCACACTATGAAAACATTCTGGAATGTTCTGCATTTCCAAGAGTTCCAAAATTTTCAATAGCAAGAGTTCTTGTTCATATTTATTGTTAAAACATCTAACCATAGTACAGTATTTCATCAGAACAGTCACTGTCTGTTTAAAACACATTATGCTGAAATTTGTTATATTAATGCTCTACTCATTGTGGTTTCAGTTGGTGCTTAATAATTTTAGCACACATTAAATGCACTATTTGAGGTACTGCTACAAGATAGTATTCAAAGCAATTTGAACCTCAAAGATCTCATAGACAGTTGGGTTAGAAACAAAACAGATGATCAAAGACTAAATAGAACAGCAAAAATGAGAATTCTGAGAAAAATTAAATGAATAAATAGTTGGCATCAATAATCATATTAAAAATTAAAATATTAGGAAGAGCCATGACATTTTTAGCATTCATGGATATGTGAGCTAATATTAGGTGGTATGATCCTTACACTAAATAGAAATGGAAAGGTTAGCGAAACAGGTGTCTGATGCCAAGAAAAAAGACCGAGAAGAAGATCAAGATCTAGGTGGATTGGTGCAGTTTATAGTACCCTGTAAGACCAAAATATAAGATCTGAAAATATTGGAGTCCCAAATAACAGATTTATTTGGAAAAAACTTGTTGACAGGAATACATACCAAGAATGTGATGATGATGATGATGATAATAATTATAAGAGGTACTGTGAATAACAGTTAGCACAGGCAATTTTTCATGATGGGCATTTATTTCAAGAAGAAGTCTGAGAAAACAATAATATTTCCAACTACCAGTACTCTATTAGTATAAAAATAAAGTATTATCTTATGTCTGAGAAAATAATACAGTTTACCCTTGAAGAACGCGGGATTGAACTGCATAAGTCCACTTATACACGTTTTGTTTTGTTTTTAATAAGATGAATTGGAAATTTTGGAAATTTTTAATAATTTTTGGAAATTTTTTTGATTTCAACAATTTGAAAAAACTCAAAGATGAACTGCATAGCTTAGAAATATCGAAAAAATTAAGAAAAAGTAAGGTATCATGAATGCATAAAATATAAGTAGATATTGGTATCTTATATTTACTATTTACTACCATAAAATATACACAAATCTATTATAAAAAAAGTTTAAATTTATCAAAATTTACAAACACAAACACTTACAGACTGTACATGGCCATTCGCAGTCGAGAGAAATGTAAACAACCTTAAAGATGCAGTATTAAATCATCATCATCATCAAATTCCTGCCATGTACCCTAAAGGTGTGTACAGGATATGATAGTACTACATGAAAAAAATTACATCATTACTAACTTCCTATTTACAATTTTCCATCAAATCAGTCTGTTACTTCTCAAGACTCCAACATTATCAGATCTTATATTTCTATCGTCTAAGGCACTTTGTACCGTATCAATCCACCTATATCTTGGTCTTCCTCTGGGTCGTTTTGCTGCCAACCTGGCAGAGAACACTTGTTTTGCTAATCTTTCTTCGTCCGTTCTGTTTAAGTGACCATACCACCTGAGATTAGCTCTGCTAACGCATTTCTGGATGCCGACAATGTCAAGTTCTTTCCTAAATATCCTCGTTTTTAACATGATATTGCCATTGATGCCATCTGTTCACGCCTCTAATCTTTCTCAGGACTCTCATATCTGCAGTCTCTAGTCTTTGGTCAAGTGTTTTACTTCTGAACCAGCTCTCAGATCCATAAGTTAAAACTGGTTTGAACATTGTCTTGTATACAGCTAATTTAATGTTCTGACTAATTTCTCTCTTATTCCATATGAATTTATTCAATTGACTTCCCACCATACCAGCTTTGCTGATTCTGTTGTCTATTTCTATATTTAATTTACCATCTTGGGGTGCATAAGGGTCAAAGCTGTATAACTGAGAGGAGACCTCCATATAGCCTTTAAAGGAATGCGGAGAACCGACCAGAGCTTCTCACATAATGTCCAATCCTCACCTTCTCATGGTGCACCCTGTTGGGTATCTACCTGGATATTGAATGAATGAGGATGGGCTGGCTGGCAACTTGGGATTTAACCGACCAAATTGTATTCTTATTGGTTAAACCAAAATAAAAAATGATGGTACAACATGACAAAATTTCATGCCGGCTGGAGCGTCACCCGGTTAAACAAGGTCCCCATTATTTTTGACAGGGAACCAGGGCGAACAGCAAAAAGTCAGCTACTGGAACAAATCTGAAAACAAACCCCAACTCAACATCACCAGAGTAAAAGATTGGTACTCTCAACGTAAGAAGCCTGAATGGCAAAGAAATGGAGCTAGCTGAAGAATTAGATAAGTAACAGATCGACATAATAGGGGTGACTGAAACAAAAAAGACAAAAACTGGTGAGATCTTTCTGAGCAATAAATTCAAAATGTTATATTCAGACAATGACAATCAAGGAAAAGAAGGAGTAGCCATTGTATTCAACACAAAATACGAGGCTAATCTTCTTGAATGGCAGTCAGTCTCAAGTAGAGTATTGTGGGCAAATATGAGAATGGGGAATTGGACAATGAGACTTATTTGTGCCTATGGTCCCACAGAAGGTTCTACTAAGGTAGAAGTGGAGGAAATTTTTGAGGTTCTAGAGAAAGCAACCGACACAATGAAAAAGGAAAAGTTGGTGCTTGTTGGGGATCTAAATAGCAGAGCAGGAAATGATTGCGAGACATACAAAAATATTTTGGGAAAATTTGGAGAAAAGAGCAAAGCTAATAATAATGGCAAATATCTGTTGGATTTCTGCTCAGGACATGGACTGGTTATTACTAACACCATGTTCCAAAATAAAAATGTGCACGAATTCACAGGGAGAGAAGAGGCTAGGAATAAGAAAAGTCTCATTGACTACGTTATTGTTGATAGTGATGTTTTCTCCCTGGTGCAGGACACCAGAGTGTACAGAGCATTTGAAATTGGAAGTGATCACTATTTAGTCTTGAGCAAGATAAAATTGAATTTCATACTGAAAAGAATAACATGTAAGAAAGTTTTAAAGCGAATAAAAGTTGAGCAGCTCTCAGATGTGAATTGTAGACTAAAATACACAAAGATTATTGAAGAAAAAATGAAAGAGTTTGAGAACAGGAATCAAACCTTGGAGATTGATTGGCAAACTCTGAAGAAAACATTGATTGATTCTGTCAGAGAGGCATGTGGTGAGGTTGTCTGCAAGGATAAAAAAATCAGAACTCCCTGGTAGACACAGGAAGTTAAAGAGGCAGTGAAGGAAAAGAAAAAAGCAAATCAAAAATTCCTGTCAAATAAGTCAGCTTGTGCTCTTAGAGAATACAGAGACAAATGTAAGAATGCTAAACACTGTGTAAAACTAGCTAAACAAAAGTCATGGGAAGACTTTGGCAAGAATATAGAAAATAAATATCGAGAAGGTGGCAAAATATTTTGGAGGTTGTTGAAGAAGCTTAGGAATGGAGGAAAAGAGTGCTGTAAAAGGAGTTAGAGATGATAAAGGTGACATGAAAACGGGAGAAAAAGATATCCTTGAAGTATGGAGTAATTACTTTGAAAAACTGCTAAATGAAACAAGCAGTGATGACCGCATGCACAGTGGTAAAAAACACTGACCTGGCACCCAGTCAGGACTACATATCCATACTTGAAGTAGAAAAAGCCATCAAAGGCTTGAAATGTGGAAAGGCAGCAAGAGTAGATGATATTCGACCAGAAATGCTGAAGTATGGTGGTGTGAGAGTCTTACAGTGGCTGCACTGCATAGTTCAGACAGCCTGGACAGAGGGACGAATTCCCGATGATTGGAGTAGAGCTCTCATAGTACCCATATATAAAAAGGGAAATAAAACTGAATGTGAGAATTACAGAGGTATTTCCCTACTGAGTGTTCCTGGCAAGATATATGCAAGTATACTTGAGAAACGATTGAGAAGAATTTTGGAAGAAAAGCTCCATCAAGAACAAGCTGGATTCAGGCCAAATAGAGGCTGTCAGGATCGGATCTTCACTTTACAACAAATAGTCGAGAAAGCATGGGAATATAACAAAGATCTGTATTTAAGTTTTGTCGATCTGGAAAAGGCATATGACAAGGTGCCAAGAGAGAAGCTATTCAATGCGCTACAGTTATATGGTGTCAACAGGGCATTATATCAAGCAACACTTGGTCTGTATTTGATTTGTAAGTCGGAAGTTAGAATTGAAGGAAGTACAGGAAGATGGTTTAATGTTAAATCTGGTGTGAGACAAGGATGTACATTATCCGCTCTGTTATTCATTATCTATATGGATCACATTATGAAGGAAAGTGGTATTAAACATGATATCAAAATTGGAGATGTTAATGTCAGCTCTTTGCTTTATGCGGATGATGTTATACTTCTAAATAAATCCGCTACAAGTCTGCAAGATTCTCTGACTAAATTGAATAACTGTTGTAATAGATATGGTATGAAGGTCAGCAATAAAAAGACAAAGACAATGAAAATAGGCAGAATCATTGAAAATGTCAACTGTGTTGTGAATGGAGAACCTGTAGAACAAGTAAAACATTTCAGCTATTTAGGCACGATTTTTACTGAAGATGGTAAATTAAATATAGAAATAGACAACAGAATCAGCAAAGCTGGTATGGTGGGAAGTCAATTGAATAAATTCATGTGGAATAAGAGAGAGAAATCAGTCGCAACACGAAATTAGCTGTATATAAGACAGTGTTCAAACCAGTTTTAACTTATGGATCTGAGAGCTGGGTCAGAAGTAAAACACTTGACTAAAGACTAGAGACCACAGATATGAGAGTCCTGAGAATGATTATAGACGTGAATAGATGGCATCAATGGCAATATCATATTAAAAACGAGGATATTAGGAAAGAACTTGACATTGTCAGCATCCAGGAATGCGTTAGCAGAGCCAATCACAGGTGGTATGGTCACTTAAACAGAATGGACGAGGAAAGATTAGCAAAACAAGTGTTCTCTGCCAGGACGGCAGCAAAACGACCCAGAGGAAGACCAAGATATAGGTGGATTGATACGGTACAAAGTGTCTTAGACGATAGAAATATAACGTCTGATAATGTTGGAGTCTTGAGAAGTAACAGACTGATTTGGAGGAAAATTGTAGATAGGAAATTAATAATAATGTAATTTTTTTCATGTAGTACTATCATATCCTGTACACCCCTTGAGGGTACATGGCAGGAATTTGATGATGATGATGATGATTTACCATCTTCACTAAAAATCGTGCCTAAGTAGCTGAAATGTTTTGCTTGTTCCACAGGTTCTCCATTCACAACACAGTTGACATTTTCAATGATTCTGCCTATTTTCATTGTCTTTGTCTTTTTATTGCTGACCTTCATACCATATCTATTACAAAAGCTATTCAATTTAGTCAGAGAATCTTGCAGACTTGTAGCGGATTTATGTAGAACTATAACATCATCCCCATAAAGCAAAGAGCTGACATTAACATCTCCAATTTTGACATCATGTTTAATACCACTTTCCTTCATAATGTGATCCATATAGATAATGAATAATATGTAAGGGGATAATGTACATCCTTGTCTCACACCAGATTTAAAACCATCTTCATGTATTTCCTTCAATTCTAACTGCTGACTTACAACTCAAATAAAGAGTAAGTATTGCTTGATATAATGCCCCATTGACACCATATAACTGCAGCTTCTTTCTTGGCACCTTGTCATATCATCATCATCAAATTCCTGAAATGTACCCTCAAGGGGTGTACAGGATATGACAGTACTACATGAAAAAATGTAGTACTGTCATATCCTGTACACCCCTTGAGGGTACATTTCAGGAATTTGATCATGATGATATGACAAGGTGCCAACAAAGAAGCTGCAGTTATATGGTGTCAATGGGGCATTATATCAAGCAATACTTACTTGCAATACTTACCTTGTCATATGCCTGTCATATGCTTGTCATATGGTGTTAGTAATAACCGGTCCATGTCCTGAATTTGATGATGATGATATGACAAGGTGCCAAGAAAGAAGCTGTAGTTATATGGTGTCAATGGGGCATTATATCAAGCAATACTTACTTGCAATACTTACCTTGTCATATGCCTGTTCCAAATCAACAAAACTTAAATACAGATCTTTGTTATATTCCCATGCTTTCTCGACTATTTGTCGTAAAGTGAAGGTCTGATCCTGACAGCCTCTATTTGGCCTGAATCCAGCTTGTCCTTCACCGAGCTTTTCTTCCACAATTCTTCTCAATCGTTTCTCAAGTATACTTGCATAGATCTTGCCAGGAACACTCAGTAGGGAAATACCTCTGTAATTCTCACATTCAGTTTTATTTCCCCTTTTTATATATGGGTACTATGACAGCTCTACTCCAATCATCGGGAATTCGTCCCTCTATCCAGGCTTTCTGAACTATGCAGTGCAGCCACTGTAAGACTCTTACACCATACTTCAGCATTTCTGGTCGAATATCATCTACTCCTGCTGCCTTTCCACATTTCAAGCCTTTGATGGCTTTTTCTACTTCAAGTATGGATATGTATTCCTGACTGGGTGCCAGGTCAGTGTTTTTTACCACTGTGCATGCGGTCATCACTGCTTGTTTCATTTAGCAGTTTTTCAAAGTAATTACTCCATACTTCAAGGATATCTTTTTCTACCATTTTCATGTCACCTTTATCATCTCTAACTTCTTTTACAGCACTCTTTCTTTCATTCCTAAGCTTCTTCAACAACTTCCATAATATTTTGCACCTTCCTGATATTTATTTTCTATATTCTTGCCAAAGTCCTCCTATGACTTTTGTTTAGCTAGTTTTACACAGTGTGTAGCATTCTTGCATTTGTCTCTATATTCTCTAAGAGCACAAGCTGACTTATTCCTTCACTGCCTCTTTAACTTGCTGTGTCCACCAGGGAGTTCTGATTTTTTTATCCTTGCAGACCACATCACCACATGCCTCTCTGGCAGAATCAATCAATGTTTTCTTCAGAGTTTGCCAGTGAATATCCAAGTTTTGATTCCTGTTCTCAAACTCTTTCATTTTTTCTTCAATAATCTTTGTGTATTTTAGTCTACAGTTCACATCTGAGAGCTGCTCAACTTTTATTTGCTTTAAAACTTTCTTCCATGTTATTCTTTTCAAAATGAAATTCAATTTTATCCTGCTCAAGTCTAAATAGTGATCACTTCCAATTTCAAATCCTCTGTACACTCTGGTGCACATGTACCAGAGAGAAAACATCACTATCAACAATAACACAGTCAATGAGACTTTTCTTATTCCTAGCCTCTTCTCTCCATGTGAATTTGTGCGCATTTGTGTGTTGGAACATGGTGTTAGTAATAACCAGTCCATGTCCTGAGCAGAAATCCAACAGATATTTGCCATTATTATTAGCTTTGCTCTTTTCTCCAAATTTTCCCAAAATATTTTTGTATGTCTCACAATTATTTCCTACTCTGCTATTTAGATCCCCAACAAGGACCAACTTTTCCTTTTTCATTGTGTCAGTTGCTTTCTCTAGAATCTCAAAAATTTCCTCCACTTCTACCTTAGTAGAACCTTCTGTTGGACCATAGGCACAAATAAGTCTCATTGTCCAGTTTCCCATTCTCATATTTGCCCACATTACTCTACTTGAGACTGACTGCCATTCAAGAAGATTAGCCTCGTATTTTGTGTTGAATACTATGGCTACTCCTTCTTTTCCTTGATTGTCATTGCCTGAATATAACAATTTGAATTTATTGCTCAGAAAGATCTCACCAGTTTTTGTCTTTTTTGTTTCAGTCACCCCTATTATGTCGATCTGGTACTTATCTAATTCTTCAGCTAGCTCCATTTCTTTGCCATTCAGGCTTCTTACGTTGAGAGTACCGATCTTTAACTCTGGTGATGTTGAGTTGGGGTTTGTTTTCAGATTTGTTCCAGTAGCCGACTTTTTGCTGTTCGCCCTGGTTCCCTGTCAAAAACAATGGGGACCTTGTTTAACCGGGTGACGCTCCAGCCGGCATGAAATTTTGTCATGTTGTACCATCATTTTTTATTTTGGTTTAACCAATAAGATTACAATTTGGTCGGTTAAATCCCAAGTTGCCAGCCCATCCTCGTTCGTTCAGTATCCAAGTAGATACCCAACAGGGTGCACCTTGAGAAGGTGAGGATTGGACATTAGGTCAGAAGCTCTGTCGGTTCTCTGCATTCCTTTAAAGGCTATGTGGAGGTCTTCTCTGAGTTGTACAGCTTTGACTCTTAAGCACCCCTGTATTTATTTGTATTTATCATAAATCATAATTTATTACATAATTGTATTAAATCATAAATTCATAAAATTAACTGTTTTAATTAGTTAATTTATTAAATTAATCAGCATAAAATAAAAAAAAAATTAAAAAAAATAATGATTCATTCATTAGTGTATAGGCTAGGCTACTGCAAAGCAATCGAATTGATTGCACAAGCCTACTATAAAGCAATCATATTGCTGCTTCTTCGTTATCAATGCATGAATTGTTATACCTGTAAATAAATACAATTGATTTTTCACATTATCGTTTCAATTTTGATGTCTAGTGTTAGTAACATGTATAACATCTACAGTATTTTTTATCATATAAGACAATACTGATTTAGGTATTGACAGACATACAATTCATCTTGTAAAAAGACAATGTAAACTTATAGTATCAATAAATACAGTACAGTATTGTAAATGTATTTTTACTTCTTTATGATTTTTTGTAATAATATTTTCTTTTCTCTAACTTACTTTATTTTAAGAAAGGTTATAAGAGTATATAATACATACATACCATCAGTGCTGTAACTAGGCAGGTGCAAAGGTGCACAGGCACAGAGCACCAAAAAAATAATCAGTATATTTTCATTTTCAAATTTTAAAGTTTGCCACTATGGGATCCAATTCCATAACATTTTTGATTAAAGTTAAAAATTACCCAACCAATAAGAAACAACTATTAAATAGGAATTGTATAAGTAATGATTTTTCTTATCGGTGCTATAAAATTTTAACTTTAATCTAAAACATTAGAGAATGTCTATTTCTGTTGTTTTTTTTAATTCCAAAAATAATGGGGGGGGGAATAAAATCTTGCACAGGGCCCATTAAAAGCTAGTTACAGCACTGTATACCATACAAAATGTGTTAATCAACCGTTTATGTTATCAGTAAGGCTTCCAGTCAACAGTAGCAGGCTATTAGTAGTTAAGTTTTTTGGGGAGTCAAAAGTTATACGTGGATACGTGGATTTTCAAACAAATGCAAGAGGGGAGGGGTCAGTACCCCACATTGTTCAAGGGCCAGCTATATTTCCAACTATCAGTACTCTATCTGTATGAAAATAAACTATTACCCTATGTCCTTTTGCTCCTGGAAGTCCTGGAATGCCAGGAAGTCCTCTTGGACCCTAAAAAAATAAAATCTTTCATCAATGTGAAACAAGATTGACATAATGGTTCTATTTAATTCTAGTTAAAAATATATTACACTCTAAATTGCAATTAAATTTCTCTTTTGAGGGTTACTTCTAATACAGTTTTGCTAATATGATCATATATTAATCTATAAACCTTTCCAGCATTTACTGTTATATAAAAAATATGTACAAGAACAATAAAAAAAAAACTGTTGTATATCTAATTAGCAACTAATTAATAAAAGGAATATCTGTTTTATCTGGCATTATAGATGACAAAAACAAATATTATAAAAAATTTCATAGCTAAATGGGAAAAATATATACTAGCAAAAACAATGAAATCTCCTTTATTGGCAATCATCATAATCAAAAAAGTGTATTAAAAAATTAATGTTCATTTTCTATTTTATATAGTTTCTGGATTTGATAATCATTATGAGATTAGCAAAAACTTTATAAACATGCATGTGTAGTTTAATTAGTTTTTTGAAAAAAAAAAAAAAATAGTATTTTTACTTCATTTTAAGCATTCAATATTGTATATAAGGTATACTGTATGTACACTGTTGCATATATAATTGTATATGTTGAATACCCCCCCCACACACACACAGGGTTTGACAAATAGACTTGCCTGTAGATTTTGCCAGTTGGCAAATAGCTGCAGACTGGACAAAATAAATTTTTAATTAAGAAAAATAACTTTAAAAAACACCAATGCAACACTACTGATCAGTTTGTAGAACTCCTATTGACTTATTGAGACATGTCATCAAAATAACAGGATATTGAGTGAGTACATTTTTTATGTGGCGAGTAGGATTTTGCATATTTTGTCGAGCCCTGTGTATTGTGTTGTGTGTGTGTACTGTATCTTAAGGAAAATATAAAGATGGATATCATGAAGTTACTGAGGAGAGTGAAAGATAACAGTGTAGTAGAAAACGTGATTAGTATGTTGCAAGGTGACAGTGACAAGTTGGGAGGGAAAGCAACAATCATCATCATTATTTTCTTGACTTCCATAGTCACAAGACTCATTGCTGGAGGTAGGGCCGTTTCTACATTTTGCGGGGCCCTGTGCGAAATGGAAAAGCGGGGCCTCTGAAAGTTAGTAACAATTATGGAAATTTTAAATGGAAGAATATCTTGTTAATTAATTAATTAAATTAATTTATGTGCATAAAAATATTTATGCACATAAATAAACAAGTATGCTCTTTAGCATCAATTTAAGTAAAGGGAAAAAATTCGTTAAAAAATAAATGTGTTTGTATGTACATGATATATTATTTTATTATGTAAGTACACATTATCATATAAATACACCAGAACAATGATTTATTTAATAACATAAATAATAATATAAAAATATGAAAAAAAATATCCATTTTTACTATAAAGAATGAAATATATGTATAACAACTTATAAGATTTAAAAGAAATCTTAATATATTAAATTTTATTTAACCTAACGCGCTTATCAATAAAATCATTTATAACGCTATCAAAATTCAAATTTTTTGCAATTTCATGCTCTATAGATATTATTGCCAGGGACGACAAACGTTCTTGAGACATAGAAGATTGCAAATAGGTTTTTATTAATTTTAATTTGAAAAATGACCTTTCTGCTGATGCGACCGTAACTGGACTGGTCAATAATATTTTAAATGTCGTAGTAATATTTGGATAAATATCCAACAAATTATTTGCAATTATGAATTTTAAAATATTAATGGGTGCATCATCTGGAACAATATTTCTAAAAATAATTAATTCATTGTAAAATTCAGATTCATCAATATCTGTATTTAATTTTTGATACAGCTGTTTGCAGCAAAATTTTAATTCATTTTCTATCATTTTTCTTATTAATTTCATATCATAAAGAAATCTAAATGATTTTTGGTGAATTTCATACAATTCAAATCTTTTTTTGACAGATTGTAGAGCAGTATCTAAAATTACAAAAAAGAAATTTATCCTAAAATTATCTTTGTTATCACCTATGTGTGATTCATCAGGCGTTTCATAATCAAAAGATATTTTTCTTCGACGTACTCGACTCTCTTTAAATTTAATTTCTATTTCTAATAGATTTGACAGTTCTTTAGCAATCTCAAAACAACTATCAAATCCTGATATTCTCTACTATTCAAAGTACTGCACTAACTCTTTAATATGCTTAGTTGCTACATCTATGGGAATTTTTGCATTTTGTAATACTTTACTTACTAAATTAACCACTTCCACTTTCATAGTATTATCTGGTGCAGTTTTAAATAATTCTTTTAGCATTTAAAAATTCTGGAATTTGAAAACGTACAGCTCTAACTGATTCTATTCTACATTCCCATCTTGTATCACATAACGGTTTTGGAGTTAATTGTTTAACAAATTTCTTTAATATGTCCCAACGTGAAGTTGAGGCAGCAAATATGTATATATTTTTTTGTATAACATTAAAAAATTTTATTGCTATAATTGATGATTTCGCGACATCCTCTAAAATCAAATTTAAATTATGACAGGTGCAAGGAGTATAAAATGCCTTTTCGTTTTCATTTATATATATTTATATTTATATATACTCCTTTCATATTCGCTCTGCTATCATACCCTTGCCTTCTACAATCTGACAATTTAAGATTTAATTTATTCAAAAGTGATTTTATATTTTCATATATACCTTTACCAGTAGTGTCATTAGTTGTTAAAAATGTCAAAAAGTGTTCACAAATTTCAATATCTGTTTCAAATACACGTAAAAATCTAAAAGTTACTGAAATTTGCTCCTGATGACTAACATCAGGAGTACAATCGAGAATTGAATAGTACTTTGCCTGTCATATCATGTTTACAATATTTTGTTGAATTTCGGTTCCCATATCAACAATTAATTCATTTTTCACAATGGGTGATAGATACGAATTTTGTTTCTTACCTATAATTTTTTTTTTCCGAACATCACATTAAATGATCTTTTAAAAGTGGATCAAATTCTGCAATTAATTCTATGATTCCAAAAAAATTACCATTATGGGCTGTGTACAACATATCAAAATTAACTCTAAAAGCTAAATTATGTTCGGATAAATAAAGAATTGCTATTACTATTCATCATCTTAAAACATTTCTTAACCGTTCTGCTTCAAATTTTATGACACTTTGATTTGTCTGATCAATTGTATTGTGATTTTTTAAATTACATTCCATTTGTGTCCATGAATACATGCATTTCATGTGCACTGGATTTCATTTGTGTATGTCGCCAGTCAGAAAAGCCATTATTAGACAAAAAATTATCATCAGAAGAAAATAATTTGCAACAAAATCAAAAAATAGAGTTGGAAGAGTTTGAATATACAAGCCATCTTCTGTTTTGCTTCTCTCCATTTGCAATTGTCCTAACATAGTGAGCTGTGGAAAAACACCTCTTGTTGCCATCTTTTGGAAAATCATTTTCAGTCGGAGGAGACGGCAGACCACGTTGTACAATTTGTGTTAGTGTTGCATTATTCACAATTTTGGGCCATGTTGCTGGATCATCAATAGTAAATAGTTCACCTTCCTCTGGTGTCTCAATTTTAGGATCTTCAATACTCATTGTTTGACCAAATGCGTCATGTTCTCCGCTTCCTTCGAGTATTTCAGAACTCTCATTATCAACTGATATATCTGAACAAATATATGAGTTCAACTTCATAAATTTAAACAGTGAATTTCTTTGATATTCCTCAGCTGCTTTTTTCCCTTGTTTTCGCTTTTGTTTTTCATGCCCACTTGGGTATTTTCTTCCATAATAATCTCTCTTACAACTAGTCATGCTCTAGAATTAAATACGATAGATTTAATTATAAAATAAGTTAATAAATTAAAACAAAATTACTTACCTGATAAATAAAATATATCTAAAATAGATAATATTAGAAAATAAATAAATCTAACATAGATTGGAAACTGCTATTGAAGAAAAATTCTGATGTCAGATAATCTAAAACCAGTTTACAAAATATATTTTTAAGATGTTTCGCAAGTAATGTCACATAAAAAAATTGCCATGACAGCACATGTATATACTTACTTGTTCATAAAATCATAAACTAAAATAAAAAAAACTCTTTAAAATTATTAAAAACACCTGTTTTAAAATGCAGTTTTCCCTATTTAACACTATGTTGTACGATACTGTTATATATCTTAGAGTAGTTTCAAATACTACCGCTATGATCTTATTTCGCTTAGAATAACAACAATAGTTGGTTGTAAAATTATATGCATATATTTTTCTATATAATAATATTTTTTATATAATAATTACAATATATATTTATATAATAATTTTAAAAAATTAATCAATTTTCTTTTTTCAATTTTTTTACGCTTTGCAGGGACCCTGTGCCACCACACAGCTCACACATCCATGAATATGGCCTTGGCTGGAGGCCAATGCTAGTCTATACAAAGTTTATTGCACTACTCCTTAAACTCATCCACCATTTGCACTTTCACCACACTCTCATACAATGCATTCATTGCTCCTACCACTTTCCATACAAATAACTTACTTCTTACCCTTTTACTAACTACTTTCTTTTGTAACTTTCTCCTTGAAAAATTGTCCTTGAAAAATCTCCTCAGTATTAATTTGAATAATGACTTTTCAATGGCTTAAATGTCTCAATTATATCCACTGAATTCTGCAGTCTGCAGGCCCTCAGTCTGTCCTCATAATCAATAACGTACATCTCGATATCTGTTTCTCTATCTATCTGTCTCTGCACCTTCTCCACAGCTATCCTCTTTAACTTCTGATGAACAGATCTGACCGAAGAAATCTAGATTCCCACCACCCTTTCATCTCTCGTGTTCAATGTCCTTCTCAATATTGCAGCATTCTCTGATATGTCTTCATAACATTTGCAATATGTCATCTGAACTTCAAATTCCTATCTTTTGCTTCCTCACTTCTTCCAATATAACTCCACCAAGCGAGTATGAAGCATCCCATCACTGAATTCCAACATTCAAAACCTTACATTTAGTTGTATTAAACTAACATTCCCCATTCATTTGCATAACTTTCCAGCATATTCAATTCCGCTTGCAGAAACAAAACATTGGCACTATTAGTAATAACCTTCCCAAGAGCTTCACATAATCTGCAAACCATTGAATATTTCCTTGTAGTCCTATGACAATATCACTGACATAAAGATTGAATAGTAATAGTCCCAGCACTGAACCCTGCGGGAACTCCACTTGTAACCTAAATTAAAAATGCCAAGGAATTATATTCTTAGTTTCATCCTTTATCCAAGCATAAGCAAACAAAGTTTGCAAGCAAAGTACCTTCAGGACTGGGCTACTTGTATATATAGAGGCTAATCACTTCACATCAATTGCCCATAATGCAATGCAAGGCAATTGATGTGAAGTTATTAGCCTCTATGTACAAGTAGCCAGTCCTGAAGTTACTTCACATACAAACTTTGTTTGCTTGGATAAAGGATAAAACCAATAATATAATTTTTTGGCATCTTTAATTTATAGTTGAAAGGAAAAACTTTCAACATCCATCTCTAATCCAGAGTATTTCAGTAATAAGGTGTGACAGCTTTTGACTACTTGTATATGGAAATATGACTTCTGCATTACTTCAACCTTGGTATTACTTCTGGGTCTGGCTCCCAGTGATGGGACCTCAATAAAGGTTAAAATGGTCTGGGTAGTGGCCCTTCCCATAATGCACAGCATTATACATGTCTGTAAAGATATGTGCTTTGCATTATGGGATACTAAGGCAATTGATGTGAAGTCACTAGCCTTTATAAGTAGCTCAGTTGTGAATTTACTTCATGTGCAAACTTTGTTTGTTTATACTTGGATAAAGGATGATACCAAGAATATAATTTCTTCTCATCTTTAATTTATAATATAACCAGGGCTGTACTTATGCACAAGTGCACGAAGCTCTAGCTGGGGACCTTGAAAATTAGAGCCGCTTCAAGTGCCCCAACAATGAGAGGGAGTCACAGAGCACTTTAACATCTCAGGCCTGGCCTGCCTCAGGAAAGTGCAAGTACAGCCCTGAATATAATCAAGTGGGAAAAACTTTCAACACTTGTAACTTTCCTACTCACTGATACTGTTCCCCACCCCCATATATAAAACTCTCTCATATCTATCTGAAGCTAGTTACCAAATCCAATCCACTAACCTGATATTCAAACTCATATGTTGCAACATAAAAACCAACTTGTGATGTGGCACCCTGCTAAATGTCTTTGCAAAATCCAAATAAAAAAGATAGCATACATCTTACACTCATTCACTGCTCTTGTGACCATCGTAAAAGGTAACCAGATTATAAAACAAGGGCTCTCTTTAACAAATTCATGATGGACTGCTCTGCATGGATTTGAAAAATTTTGAAAAATATTGCTCTCATCTGCCCAATTCTGTATGAGTTCTTACCAATTTCTCCAAAATCTTAACTATAGTTGAAATAACAAATAGGCCTATAGTTTGATAACTCCATTCTACCACCACCTTTATGCACTGGTTTATCTCGAACAGTAAACAATGTTTACCTTCCCTATCCTCCTGCCAAAATATCCTATACCCTTTGATTTCTATCCCTGTAAAAACATCCTCCTCAGTTAATGAAGTTTCATTGATACCAACAATCTTTGGAGAGACCGAGTCAATCAATGCCACAAACTCATTTTCTTTATTGCTAATGCTCTTAGCCTTTGTATACAGAGAAACCAGTGCATTGCCAGTAGTATTCTTATAGCCATTAGTACTCCCCTCATATTCTGCCTGGTTCTGCAATATGGTGTACACCTTCTCATTTCCAAATCACCATCCCCATGTGAGGCTCTCCCTGCTACATTCCACCCTTGCAATTCTAGTTCTCTTGCTCTGACACACTCACTTGCCCAGAAAACAACAGTATCTACAAATGCCTGAGTTGTCATTGTGCATTCAAATGTAATCTGTCTCGTGCATACAGCTCTTCTATCCTCAAATGTACTCCATGCATCCGCATATTCCAGACCTCTCTTCCTACACATTCTTGCTATCATCTCATTTGTTATCACTGCTCATCTCCTCCACTCAGCATTATCATACAGGACAACATGCTCACTGTCTTTCCTCAAACACATTTCTACTGCTCTTTCCCTAACATGAATCTTAAATCTCATGCCACACAAATCATGCTACCTCTCAGGTTATTTGTACCAACCGTTATTATCATCTCTCCTACATTTTCATCCCTCTATTGCTGTATCTGGCAAGCACTCCTCTGGCACTCCCTAATCATTGAGTTTCAATACCAAACAGATTCATTTATCCTTCTCTCACTGGCATCCCTGACTCTTTCTTCTTCTAATCTCTCTATCTCTCCCCCCCCCCCACTTTCCTGTGGAAAGTGCTGCTTAACATCACTTTTTCAGTACCACTGCAAACACACTGAACTTGCTTCTTCTCTTATGATTTTATTCCATCTCTTCCATCTGTAGAACAGCCTTCTCATGAAGTGTTCCCCAACAATCTCCAATTCTTCAAGAAAAATGTCAATGAATTTTTTCTTTCCCAACTCTCACCTGCATTCCATACATGGCACTGATGTGTTATAAGGTTCTTTTAGCACTCATGTATGGGATCCAATATTCCTTCTAATTTTTGCCAGCCCAAATGCACATGAAAAGCATTTTGCATGCAACTTTCCAGTCTGAGATTAAATGTATGAGGCAGTCTGTACATGTTTTGTCTTTGCAGTGGCATTGCTATTTCAACACATTTGTCCAGCCACACAAATTTAAATGATTTGCAGTTCTTTTCCACTTTAATTCGACAATGATATTTTGAATGTTTAATGCACTAAAACTGCTAATGTAATATTTATTACATTAATGTTACCCTTTTTTACATCTAGCTATAACCTGTAAAATTGCATGCTTTAAATTAATTTGCTTAAATCTACAAAAATCCATCACTGTTTGCATGAGTTCAAGTGAATATATCATCTATTGAGAAGACACTGTAAACAAATATGCCTCTGCAACTTGCTGACATCAGTGACAGTAAATAGAATGTATTAAGTTCGACTGGTTTACAATAATGTTGGAACGAAGACATTGGTGAAATTAATAGATAAAATAAGTGACAAATATGATTTATCATATAATTCATCTTTATAGTACTTTCAAAAATTATTGACTGTAAATTAGAAATTCTGAAAGTTAAAGTTTTGTATGCACAGTAACTAGGTGTGTGCATTCTCGATTTGACTGGTATGTGCTCAACACATACAGAGCAAAAGGGAATACTGATAGGATCACTATCAAAAACTGTTACTCTCTTCTGAGTCCTATCTATCTTCATTAATTTAGCTTTGCATTCTAATTAATCTTCCCAATAATTTCACTACTATCTCTGAAATATAAACTGATTGATACTTAAACACAACTGTCTTCAACCCCCCCCCCCACGCACACACTACATAGCACTTTTTTCTGCTGCAATTCAGAAATCTTCTCTATTTTAAGATATATTCAGTAAACAGCCAAACAAACACTATTACTTCTGTTGCACATTGCTGTGGTGATATTCCATCTACAATGATCTGTCCATAACCAAGGCAACCAGAATACTGCAAATTAGTGGGTGATGATACACCCCTGACCCAGGAAGCAGTTAAATATCTGGAATTTTCAGTTAAGCTAGAGTATGTGGCATTACAGCTGGTAATTATGACAAATTCAGGAAACATGAAACAGTTACATGGCATAGGAAACTACAAAGATTAGATGTTAGAGGATGCATGGGAAATGGCAAAGGAATGTTTGAAGGAAGTGGTACAAGACTGCATACCTAGAGTCAAAAGATTAAATGAAGTAGGAGTTAAATGTACAAGTAGCATCATTAAGCAGGAGCTGCAAAAAGAGAAAAGTTTGCAAAGGTGACCAGTATGCTTAGCATACTGGTCACCTTTCTGGCCTTTTATTTGTACTGCTCATGTGCTTGCTGATCACCTTCCTCTTTAAATTCCCTTTGCAAACTTTTCTTTTTTTAGGAAATTAGCAGTGCAAGCCAAAAATAATCCCAGGGTTCTTTCAGTATGTGGCTAGTAAAAGGAAGAATGATTACAGTAGAATAATTGTGACAAATATAAATGGTGGTATTGGTGGGGGAGGATGAAGAAACAAAAATAGTTATATTACTGCGTGATCACCAGGCAAGAGTGTATCATCCAAGTGGATATATTGCAGGAAAAAGCATAGCAGGGGCTGATGATAGAGGCAGTTCAACTGGAGATGCAGAGAATATTACAGAACTCTGAAGTGGATACAGCAATGGAATTGGATGATATATCAGCTCACATATTATGAGAATGTTAAGGGAATTGACAGTGCCTTTGATTTGTTAAGTCTCAGCTCTCAGTGGGCACCATGAGAGAGAGGAAAGGAAAGAAAAGAAAATAGTTCCATTGCATAAAGGAGGCTCCAAGACTGAGGCAGCAAATTATTGACTAATCAGCATCTTAGGAGTGATAGTCAACACACTGGAGAAGTTGATTACGGAAAAAATCCAGGAATGGGTGGATAGGGAATATTATATGGTTGTGGAATAGTTTTGTGAAGGATAGGTCACGATTCATTAACTTACTTTTTATAATAAAGCAACAGTTGAAGTGGATAAAAGTAATGGCTACACAGTGATACTAGTGAACTTTGTAAAGTCACTTCACAGGATTCCATGTGAAATTGCCAATTGCAGCAAATGGGGTATGAAGGTGGTGATATCTCACCATCAGTGACCATTAAATTTTTTCTTCAGTAAATTTTTTCTTTACTGCTGAAGTAGTTTCTTCAGCAGTAAAGTCCTGTTGAATGCCTGTGACAAGGAGTGTGTCAGGTCTCTGTACTTGGATCACTATTATTTAATTTGTACATTAATGATATAGGAGATGATCTGAGGGGAAATATTCAGTTATTTTCTGATGATGCAAAACTAGGTAGAGCAATAGATAATAAGGACAATGTATGCAGTATGGGCAAAGAAGAATGGCAATCAATTTAATGTAGCAAAGTGTAAGGTTATGCATTTGGAGGTGAAAAGATTACCAGCTATGTGCTATACTGATAGAACTATATTCTAAAAATTGATGAAGCTAGGAATTGAGGGGTATTTGTGGATAGACTTGAAGTCCAGAAGACATATTGCAAAATAGCTAAAACAGCTCACAGAATTATCTGGTTACTGAAGAACACCCTGACAAGCAGAAATGAAGAAGTTATTATACCTCTTTATCATCATCAAATTCCTGCCATGTACCCTCAAGGGGTGTACAGGATATGATAGTACTACATGAAAAAAATTACATCATTATTAATTTCCTATCTACAATTTTCCTCCAAATCAGTCTATTACTTGTCAAGACTCCAACATTATCAGATCTTATATTTCTATCGTCTAAGGCACTTTGCACCGTATCAATCCACCTATATCTTGGTCTTCCTCTGGATCATTTTGCTGCCAACCTGGCAGAGAACACTTGTTTTGCTAATCTTTCCTCGCCCATTCTGTTTAAGTGACCATACCACCTGAGATTAGCTCTGCTAACGCATTCCTGGATGCTGACAATGTCAAGTTCTTTCCTAATATCCTCCTTTTTAATATGATATTGCCATTGATGCCATCTGTCCACGCTTAATCTTTCTCAGGAGGACTCTCATATCTGCAGTCTCTAGTCTTTGGTCAAGGGTTTTACTGACCCAGCTCTCAGATCCATAAGTTAAAACTGGTTTGAACACTATCTTGTATACAGCTAATTTAGTGTTGCGACTGATTTCTCTCTTATTCCACATGAATTTATTCAAATGACTTCCCACCATACCAGCTTTTCTGATTCTGTTGTCTATTTCTATATTTAATTTACCATCTTCAGTAAAAATCGGACCTAAATAGCTGAAATGTTTTACTTGTTCCACAGGTTCTCCATTCACAACACAGTTGACATTTTCAATGATTCTGCCTATTTTCATTGTCTTTGTCTTTTTATTGCTAACCTTCATACCATATCTATTACAACAGCTATTCAATTTAGTCAGAGAATCTTGCAGACTTGAAGCGGATTTATTTAGAATATAACATCATCTGCATAAAGCAAAGAGCTGACATTAACATCTCCAATTTTGATATCATGTTTAATACCACTTTCCTTCATAATGTGATCCATATAGATAATGAATAACAGAGCGGATAATGTACATCCTTGTCTCACACAAGATTTAACATTAAACCATCTTCCTGTACTTCCTTCAATTCTAACTGCTGACTTACAACTCAAATAAAGGCTAAGTATTGCTTGATATAATGCCCCATCGACACCATATAACTGCAGCGTATTGAATAGCTTCTCTCTTGGCACCTTGTCATATGCCTTTTCTAAATCGACAAAACTTAAATACAGATCTTTGTTATATTCCCATGCTTTCTCGACTAATTGTCGTAAAGTGAAGATCTGATCCTGACAGCCTCAATTTGGCCTGAATCCAGCTTGTTCTTCACCGAGCTTTTCTTCCAAAATACTTCTCAATCGTTTCTCAAGTATACTTGCATAGATCTTGCCAGGAACGCTCAATAGAGAAATACCTCTGTAATTCTCACATTCAGTTTTATTTCCCTTTTTATATATGGGTACTATGAGAGCTCTACTCCAATCATCGGGAATTCATCCCTCTGTCCAGGCTTTCTGAACTATGCAGTGCAGCCACTGTAAAACTTTTATACCGCCAAACTTCAGCATTTCTGGTCGAATATCATCTACTCCTGCTGCCTTTCCACATTTTAAGCCTTTGATGGCTTTTTCTACTTCAAGTATGGATATATATTCCTGACTGCATGCCTGGTTAGGAATACACATCCATACTTGAAGCAGAAACAATAACATAGTCAATGAGACTTTTCTTATTTCTTGCCTCTTCTCTCCATGTTAATTTGTGCACGTTTTTATGTTGGAACATGGTGTTGGTAATAACCAGTCCATGTCCTGAGCAGAAATCCAACAGATATTTGCCATTATTATTAGCTTTGCTCTTTTCTCCAAATTTTCCCAAAATATTTTTGTATGTCTCACACTCATTTCCTACTCTGCTATTTAGATCCCCAACAAGGACTAACTTTTCCTTTTTCATTGCATCAGTTGCTTTTTCTAAAGCCTGAAAAAATTCCTCCACTTCTACCTTAGTAGAACCTTCTGTGGGACCATAAGCACAAATAAGTCTCATTGTCCAGTTCCCCATTCTCATATTTGCCCACATTACTCTACTTGAGACTGACTGCCATTCAAGAAGATTAGCCTTGTATTTTCTGTCAAATACTATGGCTACTCCTTCTTTTCCTTGATTGTCATTGCCTGAATATAACATTTTTTATTTATTGCTCAGAAAGATCTCACCAGTTTTTGTCTTTTTTGTTTCAGTCACCCCTATTATGTTGATCTGGTACTTATCTAATTCCTCAGCTAGCTCCATTTCTTTGCCATTGAGGCTTCCTATGTTGATAGCCGATCTTTAACTCTGGTGGTGTTGAGTTGGGGTGTGTTTTCAGATTTGTTCCAGTAGCTGACTTTTCGCTGTTCGCCCTGGTTCCCTGGCGAAAACAACGGGGGCCTTGTTTAACCGGGTGACGCTCCAGCCGGCATGAAATTTTGTCATGTTGTACCATCCCAAACTGGACCTGTGCACAAATCTGGTCATCTACACTTCCTGGAGGTGACATGTAACCAGAGACAAGTGAACAAGATGGTTGCAGTCTGTGGAATGCTTCTTACAAGAATGAATTGAAGATTTGTGGGTTACAGAAATTGTTTGATAGGCAAAAAAGGAGAGATTTCATAGAGACATAATTACTTAAAAGTTTTTATAGGATTGATACACAGGAAATTTTTCAGTATATGACTATTGGGATAGGGAAAAAATTAGCATAATTCCTGGAAATTGAGCAAGAGTATACAAGGGTGCAAGGACTGGATTTTTGCATAAAAAGTGTACAATGAGTGGAATAGGTTGCCAGCATCTGGGTGCTTTGCTGGTGAATGAGTTCAAAACAAAGAAGACAGTAATGAATGAATATTGGTTAGAGCTTGGTTAGATGTTTTTAAGACCTCCATCAATGAGTCTGTAGACTCCATGTAGATGCCTGTGTAATAATAATTCCTGCATCATTATTAACATTAAGCTTGCTTAATATCTCAAGCACTTCAAGTTGATAAAATTCCAGATTCCTATCTTGTCCCATTGTTGAAATCTGCATTATTTCCTTTCTCCTAACATAAAATACACTGATGAAAATTCATTAAACATTTCTAATATATCAGCTACCCCTATCACCATAGTAGCATCTCCCTCAAACCAGAGCCATGTTCACTTTTCCTCATCATCATGATTTTCAAGAATTTAGGCCTAGAGTGGCCTGTTCAGCCTTAGAAGTCATCGTTGAATCCCTTTAGAGGACATCCTGGTTTTCTTTTTCCTAATAGTTTGTAATTTAAGGCTTGTTTCGATAATCTTTCTATTTTCATTCTTTCAATGTGTTCTATCCATTTATGTTTATATTTTTGATTTTTTCTATTACTGATTCCTGGGTTAATTCTTTAATAATTTCTTCATTTCTTTTGTGATCAAATAGGGTATATTTTGCAGTTTTTCTCATAAACTTCATTTCAGCTGTTATTAATCTTTGTTTTTCTTTTTGTTTTATTGTCCACATTTCACTTCCATACAATAGGACTGGTAAGGCTAATGTATTGTATACTTTTAGTCTGGATTGTTTTTGAACTAGGTTAGGTTTAAATATAGAGTTAATTACACCTGTTATTTTTTTAATATTTTGCAATTTTTAGGTTTATATCTTTTTCATTTTCATATGTAATTATACATCCTAGGTAATTAAATGAATTCACATGTTCTAAAATCTTGTTATCTATTACTATTTTAGTTCTTGCTGGATCTTGTCCTTTAAAGGCCATCATTTTTGATTTTTCTGTTGATATTATCATTACATAATCGTGGGCTATTTCATTTAAATTTAAAATATCTTTCTGTAAGTTATCTTCAGAATTTGGGGTGCTTAAGGGTCAAAGCTGTATAACTGAGAGGAGACCTCCACATAGCCTTTAAAGGAATGCGGAGAACCGACCAGGTCTTCTGACCTAATGTCCAATCCTCACCTTCTCATGGTGCACCCTGTTGGGTATCTACTTGGATACTGAACGGACGAGGATGGGCTGGCAATTTGGGATTTAGCCGGCCAAATTGTATTCTTATTGGTTAAACCAAAATATAGAATGATGATACAACATGACAAAATTTCATGCTGGCTGGGGCGTCGCCCAGTTAAACAAGGCCCCCGTTGTTTTCGCAGGGAACCAGGGCGAACAGCGAAAAGTCAGCTACTGGAACAAATCTGAAAGCAAACCCTAACTCAACATCACCAGAGTTAAAGATCGGTACTATCAACGTAAGAAGCCTGAATGGCAAAGAAATGGAGCTAGCTGAGGAATTAGATAAGTACCAGATCGACATAATAGGGGTGACTGAAACAAAAAAGACCAAAACTGGTGAGATAATATACACAAAATGTTATATTCAGGCAATGACAATCAAGGAAAAGGAGTAGCCATAGTATTCAACACAAAATACGAGGCTAATCTTCTTGAATGGCAGTCAGTCTCAAGTAGAGTATTGTGGACAAATATGAGAATGGGGAACTGGACAATGAGACTTATTTGTGCCTATGGTCCCACAGAAGGTTCTACTAAGGTAGAAGTGGAGGAATTTTTTGAGGCTTTAGAAAAAGCACCTGACACAATGAAAAATGAAAAGTTGGTCCTTGTTGGGGATCTAAATAGCAGAGTAGGAAATGATTGTCAGACATACAAAAATATTTTGGGAAAATTTGGAGAAAAGAGCAAAGCTAATAATAATGGCAAATATCTGTTGAATTTCTGCTCAGGACATGGACTGGTTATTACTAACACCATGTTCCAACATAAAAATGTGCACAAATTCACATGGAGAGAAGAGGCTAGGAATAAGAAGTCTCATTGACTATGTTATTGTTGATAGTGATGTTTTCTCCCTGGTGCAGGACACCAGAGTGTACAGAGGATTTGAAATTGGAAGTGATCACTATTTAGTCTTGAGCAGGATAAAATTGAATTTCATATTGAAAAGAATAACATGTAAGAAAGTTTTAAAGCGAATAAAAGTTGAGCAGCTCTCAGATGTGAATTGTAGACTAAAATACACAAAGATTATTGAAGAAAAAATGGAAGAGTTTCAGAACAGGAATCAAACCTTGGAAATTCAGTGGCAAACTCTGAAGAAAACATTGATTGATTCTGCCAGAGAGGCATGTGGTGAGGTTGTCTGTAAGGATAAAAAAATCAGAGCTCCCTGGTGGACACAGGAAGTTAAAGAGGCAGTGAAGGAAAAGAAGAAAGCATACCAAAAGTTCCTGTCAAATAAGTCAGCTTGTGCTCTTAGAGAATATAGAGACAAATGCAAGAATGCTAAACACTGTGTAAAACTAGCTAAACAAAAGTCATAGGAGGACTTTGGCAAGAATATAGAAAATAAATATCAAGAAGGTGGCAAAATATTCTGGATATTGTTGAAGAAGCTTAAGAATGGAGGAAAGAGTGCTGTAAAAGGAATTAGAGATGATAAAGGTGACATGAAAATGGGAGAAAAAGATATCCTTGAAGTATGGAGTAATTACTTTGAAAAATTGCTAAATGAAACAAGCAGTGATGACAGCACAGTGGTAAAAAACACTGACCAGGCATGCAGTCAGGAATACATATCCATACTTGAAGTAGAAAAGCCATCAAAGGCTTGAAATGTGGAAAGGCAGCAGGAGTAGATGATATTCGACCAGAAATGCTGAAGTATCGTGGTATAAGAGTCTTACAGTGGCTGCACTGCATAGTTCAGAAAGCCTGGACAGAGGGACGAATTCCCAATGATTGGAGTAGAGCTCTCATAGTACTCATATATAAAAAGGGAAATAAAACTGCATGTGAGAATTACAGAGGTATTTCCCTACTGAGTGTTCCTGGCAAGATATATGCAAGTATACTTGAGAAACGGTTGAGAAGAATTGTGGAAGAAAAGCTTGGTGAAGAACAAGCTGGATTCAGGCCAAATAGAGGCTGTCAGGATCAGATCTTCACTTTACGACAAATAGTCGAGAAAGCATGGGAATATAACAAAGATCTGTATTTAAGTTTTGTCGATCTGGAAAAGGCATATGACAAGGTGCCAAGAGAAGCTATTCAATACGCTGCAGTTATATGGTGTCAATGGGGCATTATATCAAGCAATACTTAGTCTTTATTTGAGTTGTAAGTCAGCAGTTAGAATTGAAGGAAGTACAGGAAGATGGTTTAATGTTAAATCTGGTATGAGACAAGGATGTACATTATCCGCTCTGTTATTCATTATCTATATGGATCACATTATGAAGGAAAGTGGTATTAAACATGATATCAAATTTGGAGATGTTAATGTCAGCTCTTTGCTTTATGCGGATGATGTTATACTTCTAAATAAATCCGCTACAAGTTTGCAAGATTCTCTGACTAAATTGAATAGCTGTTGTAATAGATATGGTATGAAGGTCAGCAATAAAAAGACAAAGACAATGAAAATAGGCAGAATCATTGAAAATGTCAGTTTTAAAAGAGGTAAACCGCGAGTAGACATATCGGTATACAATAAATAACGGAAAAAACTCACGTAGAAAGATTATTTATTAGTATAATTTTCGCCTAAGGACAAGCTTCCACATCTTAATCATCCAGGTGTCTATCAGATTCCGTGCTCTTGTGGATTATCTTATTTCGGATAAACGGGAAGATCTGCCTCTATTCGGCTAGAAGAACACCAATCTTATATTGAATACTCTAAACCTGAAAAGTCTGGACTTTCTGAACATGCCATCTTCACTAGACACAGAGTTCATTGGAGAAAGACAAGAGTTCTTCACAAAAGTCAGTTTCTCATGGAACGCCTTTATAAAGAAACATGTAAAACTCTACTTCATTCTCCTAACTTAAACAGATCCGATGGCTTACGTCTATCCCCTTTATGGGAGATAGTACTTTACAAATCAGCTAATCTTTCCTAACTTTTTATTGTATTTTTTTTTTTTTTTTTTTTTTTTTTTTTTAGGAAAGTTATTGACCTTTTTAGTTATCTTACACCAGCTACTTAGGTGGCGCTTTTTGGAATTGTCAGTTAGTGTTTAATTTTGAGCTTAATGTACTGAATGTACTGAAGATGCCTGTGACACACAGGTGAAAATTATACTAATAAATAATCTTTCTACGTGAGTTTTTTCCGTTATTTATTGTGTACTGATTGAAAATGTCAACTGTGTTGTGAATGGAGAACCTGTGGAACAAGTAAAACATTTCAGCTATTTAGGCACGATTTTTACTGAAGACGGTAAATTAAATATAGAAATAGACAACAGAATCAGCAAAGCTGGTTTGGTGGGAAGTCAATTGAATAAATTCATATGGAATAAGAGAGAAATTAGTCGGAACACTAAATTAGCTGTATACAAGACAGTGTTCAAACCAGTTTTAACTTATGGATCTGAGAGCTGGGTCAGAAGTAAAACACTTGACCAAAGACTAGAGACCACAGATATGAGAGTCCTGAGAATGATTATAGACGTGAATAGATGGCATCAATGGCAGTATCGTATTAAAAACGAGGATATTAGGAAAGAACTTGACATTGTCAGCATCCAGGAATGCGTTAGCAGAGCTAATCTCAGGTGGTATGGTCACTTAAACAGAATGGACGAGGAAAGATTAGCAAAATAAGTGTTCTCTGCCAGGTTGGCAGCAAAACGACCCAGAGGAAGACCAAGATATAGGTGGATTGATATGGTACAAAGTGCCTTAGACGATAGAAATATAAGATCTGATAATGTTGGAGTCTTGACAAGTAACAGACTGATTTGGAGGAAAATTGTAGATAGGAAATTAATAATGATGTAATTTTTTTCATGTAGTACTATCATATCCTGTACACCCCTTGAGGGTACATGGCAGGAATTTGATGATGATGATGATGATCTTCAGAATTTGTAATTATTATTTGGTCGTCAGTAAAAAGGAGAGTGTTTAAGTTCACTATAGGCGAAAGTTTAATATCTTGATGGAAATTTTTATGCCATTTTATTATCATTTCATTTAGATAAATATTAAAAAGAGCTGCTGAAAGGGGGACATTCCTGTTCGGACTCCTTGGTTTATCTCTCTCTCTCTCAGATAGGATAGTTCATAATTTAATTTTATTTGTATTTGATTATTTTCATATAAATTTATGATAGCTTTTAGAATATTATTTGGTATTTGTCTTTCTTTTAATATGTTAAATAAAATACTTCTTTTAACTTGTATCAAATGCTTTTTCAAAGTCAATAAATGTAATATGTGTTTCTAAATTGCATTCTCTTCTTTTCTCTATTATTAATTTTAGGCAAAAGGCTGGGTCTATACATGATCGTCCTTTTCTAAATCCATTTTGTACTTCTAAAATAAAGCTTACAGAATATTTTATTAGTTTGTTATTTAAAATTCTGCTATACATTTTGTAACAGGAATTTAGAATATTTATACCTCTATAATTTTAGGGTCATCTCTACTACCTTTTTTAAAGATAGGGATCACTATTGCTTTTTTTCATTCTATTTGTGGGTTACTTGTTGAATAGATTTTATTTAAGAATAATAAGAGTCTTTCTTTGAACCTTAATCCTGCATATTTATATAATTCTGAACCTAAATTATCTTCTCCAGGTGATTTTCCATTTCTTGTTTGTTTCAGGCTGATTTCTAATTCTTCTTTTGTTATTTTCTTTTTATTTTCATTAAATGTATGCCAGTTATCTTTTTTAAAATATTTATCTGTTCACAATTCTGTATAGAAATTTAGAAATTCTTCTGATTTCAATTCGTCCTTTAATTTTACGCTTTCTTTAGTATCTGTACTTAAATGTTTCGAAATCTCATATACATTGCCTCTTAGTCTGTGCAGCCAGCATTTTTTCATATTCTATTTTTTCCTTTCTTATCCATCTAAATGTAACCACTCACTATTTCTCTGTTTATACCTCCTCCATGGAATTTTCTGCAGTTCCTGTCTAATCTCAAATGCATCCATTTCACAACTAATCTGCTGACTTTTCTAACTCATTTAATGCAGCTAACCTTGCTTTCAAATGATAGTGAATAAACTTATAGGCACTGTTAATCTCCTTCCCACTTAGTTCCTCATATTATGATATGAGATCATATTGGCTCAGTCTGTCTCTTCTCAGTGAAGCAGATATCTGTCTAGCTACCTCTCACCAGAGTAATTTAAATTTGTGAGTTGCTTTACTGCACCTCACCCAAATGGGCCTTTCTTCCCTTATTTACTGTTTAAATTAACTACACCAGTAAAGTTGTGCAAATTCATGTGAGAACTTGGTATTATATTTCTTATTAAATATATATGCCTTCTGGTTGGTTTTGAAAAGTACAAAAGTAAAAAGAACTATCACTAAGCCACTTTATCATAAAACTTTTGCCAAAATTTACTAATGTCAAAAAACATTACAAACAAGTGTGCACAGAAATACAAGTTAGACTGACTCGATCAAAAATTGTAGGCAATAATGAGATTTGGGTGATTGAGGAAAATATATAGTTATAAATATAGAATGTAAAGGATGTTGTATTTTAAAGAAGGAAGTGAGAGGTGAGAATGGTGAGGGGGGGGAGACACATTACAGGTGAAAGCTGAAAAATTACAACCAACAAAAGAAGTTTAGCAGAATGGCAGGGTCATGGGACATGTATGTCACACTGCATCAGATAAATGCCAACAGGACAAAATATATAGCAATTGCTACTATAGATCAGTAGGACAATGTAGATTATCTGCATCAGCAAATCAGTTCAATTAAAAACATTTGATTAACAAATTATAATGTCAATTCAACTACATCACTTTACATGCTATGAAAAATGACTAACTTTTCATGTTCAGGTGTAGAATAATAGATTAAAAATTACACTATTAAAATCCACTACACACACACACACTGCTTAGAGAGAAGTCGATGGACATCCCCATGGGCAAGGTGCATTGTGTCATGTAATGAGTCGTGTTTTTAGCCAGCATAAATTGGAGGAATATGACTCTCAAGTCAGTGCAACTGTGTCCGAGTGAAATGGCTGCAAGAAGAAAAACTAACAGAGTTCGAAAGAGGCATTGTGATATGCCTGTCATGTTGCAGGCCTATCTGTTCAGCAAGTTGTTGACAAATCAGGCCATCCCAGGTCAACAATCAGTGATACCATACTGAGATGGGAGTGCAGGGAATCAACTACAAGTGCGACCCGCAGTGGATGACCCACCACATTCACTGAATGTGACCATAGGATACTATGAAGGATATATATAAATATTGCGATTTGTCAGCCAACAAGTGAGTGTGGATTTCCGAGCATCGATTGGAACATGAATCTGCACAAAAACACCCAAGCTCACAAGGTGGGTTTTTAAGGCAGGACTGCAATATGCAAATGCTACACCCTCTACTGAGCAGATGGATTGGTGTGAGTGTTGGGTGTGGCGAATAGCCAGTGGATGTCTCTTACTGATGCATAACCTCAACTATGAAATTTGGAGATATGGGTGTGATGGTATAGTCCTGTTTTTTTGTTTTTTTTTCCTGGTTTGGTCTCGGACCTATGTTCATTGTGTCAAGAACACTGAGCTCCAAGAGGTATCTGAACATTCTGAACAATGCAACATTTTCTACTTTGTGTCATTTAAACTGCAGAACTGACCATTGTCTTTCAGCAAGATAATGCACCGTGTCATAAGGCTGTTGATGTAACTGCATGGTTTATGGACAACACCACAACTTGACTGGCCTCAACAGAGCCCCAATTTCAACCCTAATGAACATCTGTGGGATGAACTGGAGCATCGGGTGAGGTTAAGGGACATCCACCCCCACAAGAGTCCAGGGCCTCATTACATGCCTACAGGAAGAATGGTCCAAAATTCCCCTTGATTAATATCATGTGCTAGTAGAAAGTATTCCTTGTAGGATTGCTGCAGTGAAAGGAGGTCCTACATCTTATTAAGGTGGATGCTATGACTGTTTGTACCTCACACTATGGTGTCCATTGACTTCTTTCCAAGCAGTGTGTGTGTTACAAAAAAAAATTTATTACAATATATATATTATATATATTATAATATATTATTATTTTTAATATATATATTATAATATATTATTTTTTTTAATATAAAGTCATTAAAAATATTTAATGACTGAAAGCCGAGAGAAAAAACAAAACCATGATATCTCTCTACTTTCAGTCATTTAATCTTTTTTAAAAAACATGTTTCTCAACTGAGTAAATCCATTATGACATATAATATATTATACATATATTATAATAAATTTATAATAAATATATTTATTATATACAAATATTTAAAATTCTTTTAATAAAAAATAAAGCTAATAAAAAAAATCCAGGTAGTACTAACACCAGGTCCAGTAGTACCAGGAGGTCCAGGTCGGCCATCTTCTCCATTATCACCCTTAAATAAATAAAAACAAATCCATTTTAGCATTGCAAATTTCATGCCATTCTATTATATTTTCAAAAATAATCAGATATAAAAGTACTATAATCTTCAAATCTTATCAGTGCCAAGAGATATACTAGTACATCAAATTCATTAAAATACTTGCCAAAATTTTACAACAAAAATCACAGTAAAATTTATCTCTTTTAAGGAGAAAAAAAAAAGGATGGGCTCTTTTAAGTGAAAGATTTATAACAGTTCCCAAGATGAGTCCCTGCCTCCATGGAGGTCAGTCATGACTTATTTTTTAACGGTATTAACAACACCAAATTTTATCAAAGAGATGTTTTATTTACTGCTTATATTTCGCTGAATTTCAACTCAGCATCATCAGAGCACAACACACTTGTACACGCAACAGTGAGTGAGTGAAACAATACAATTGCAATGGACAAAAGATCTAAAGTCCTATTTTTTGATGCCCTCTAACAAAAAAAAAAAAAAAAAAAAAAACCAGCTATGCAGGAATTTCTCTTAGGATAACAGTCTCCCAAATTTTTGGCAAATTAATGCAACCATATTTGTTAAGGTTGGAAGAATTCTTCAAAGCCATTGCTGACTCAAAAAATAATCTTTTGGATCTGTAATGACTCCTAAATAGTATATTCGTTTTCTTCCATCTAATCCTGTGTGAAGGAGTGTCCAAAGGTGGTCTGCCAACCCTGACTTGCCATAGTAATAGTAGCAAATGCATTTTTCATGTTCTTCCAGGCAGATGTTAACTGATCTTCCTGTTTGCCTATAATAGGCCAAGTCACAGTCACAGGACTTCATACACTCCTGGGTGTGCTATAGGGTGAAGTTTATCCTTAGGCGAGAGGATCAGAGTTGCTAGTTTGACTTGAGGTTTGAAAGTGGTACGAAGGCCATGTTTCATCAATACTTTGGCTATCTTTTCTGATGTACCTCTGACATAGGGAATAATAAATGGTCATATTGTGTTCTTATATATTAGGGGAGGGCAGAGTAATTGGACTATGTAGTATTTTATCTATTTTGTAGGGATTATAGCCATTGGCCAAGAGCATATGGCACAGATATTTGAGTTCTGTGGTCAGAGCTGTATCGTTAGAACAAATGGCTCTGGCTCTGTGTGTAAGTGTTTTTAAAATGCCATACTATTGGACTGGATGATGATGTGATTGTTTATGTATACCACACTGCAACAGCAAATCCAACTTCACACAAGTAGCAATAAAATATCAATTGAAAAAAGTGTCTGACAAGGATACTCTCTATCACCAAAAATCTTTACAGCAGTCCTTCAAGGAATATTTAATAATATAAACTGGACAAACCTTGGTATAAAAATTAATAACAGAAACTTAACACACCTAAGATATGAAGATGATATCATAATTTTTGCAAACACTCCAGAAGACCTTAATATAATGATAGAAGACCTATATCATGAAAGCAGAAAAGTTGGTCTAAAGATAAACAGAGAAAAAACTAAAATCATGTTTAATCATTTTGTAACACCAAAAAAACATTTTTTTTTGGTGTTACAAAATGCCTGGGACACATTCTGAAGATTGAAAAGCATTTTTCAAAACAATGATGTCCCACTCTGTTTAAAAAGGAAGACATTTAACCAGTGTTTACTTCCAGTCATCACATATGGTTGTGAAACTCAAAGAAAAATGGAGAGGTTGATGCTAGGCATCACATTAAAAGATAAGTGAAACACCTGGATAAGAAGCCAGACTCACATCACTGATATCATTCTTTACCATAAGCGACTAAAATGGAAATGGGCTGGACATCTATCCAGGAGAGAAGATGAGTGATGGACCACTATACTATCAAACTGGATTCCAAAAGAAGGGAAGTGAGGCCGAGGATGTCCTAAAAGAAGGTGGAGTGATGAGCTGTCAAAATTTGTTGGGAAAAATTGGTCAACCATTGCCAAGAACAGAGAAAGGTGGAAAGAAGTGGAGGAGGCCTTCATCCAACAGTGGACAGAAAATGGCTGAAAAGAAGATGATGATGTTTAGATCTCCAAAAAGGACCAACTCTTTGTTTTTAGTTATATCAGCTGCTTTCTCTAATGCCTCAAAAAATTCCTGTATTTCTTCCTTAGTAAAACCTTCTGTGGGACCATAGGCACAAATAAGTCTCACTGTTTGGTTCCTTCCTATAAAGTCAATCCTATTATATTGATTTGGTATTTATCCAATTCTTCTGCTAGTTCCATTTCTTTTCCATTGATGCTTCTCATGTTGATGATGCCAATCTTAAACTCTGCTGATGTCGAGTTGAGATCTGGTCCAGTAGCTGACTTTCACCCTAGTTCCTGGATGAAAACAATAGGGCTTTTTTTAAACCTGGTTTTACTCCATTTTTCCCAAGTAAGCAAACAGACAAAATGTCACGTTTGCGTCTGCAATTGATGCAAGACTAGCTGATCCTACAGGTAGTGCAAGACCAAGGCAACTCGTGGTAAAGGTGGAGCAAGCTCTGATCACTAATCTTAATATTTACCCTTAATGCCAAAACACATCTCCAAGAAGGGGATGTATAATGTTTTGTATTAAAGGCAGGGGGCCACTACCCAGACCGGTTTCGACCTTTATTGAGGTCTCATCAGTGGGAGCCAGGCTAGAAATACCAAGATTTAGTAATGCAGAGCTTGTAAGTATTTTACCAAAACAAGTTACCATAAGGTGTTATAACCTTATTAAATAAAAATCTCAGGAGGAGATATAAATGTAGAAAGTATTTTACCTTGGGTATAATAAATGTTAAAGATACCAAGCAATTTTTAAATCTAGTTTTACTCCATTTCCCATATACCACCTTTACCACGAGTTGCCTTGGTCTTGTACTACCTGTAGGATCAGCTAGTCTTGCATCAATTGCAGGTGCAAACGTGACATTTTGTCTGTTTGCTTACTTGGGAAAAATGGAGTAAAACCAGGTTTAAAATGGCTTGGTATCTTTAACATAATTGTACCCAAGTTAAAAATACTTTCTACATTTATATCTCCTCCTGAGATTTTTATTTAATAAGGTTATAACACCTTATGGTAACTTGTTTTGGTAAAGTACTTACAAGCTCTGCATTACTAAATCTTGGTATTTCTAGCCTGGCTCCCACTGATGATACCTTTTTCAGCGGCCCTGAGAGAAAGCTCCATGTTCCAGTCCTTCTTCAAACCTGTTCCAGCGGATTCCAGCAACAGTATAGGAGAACCGAAAAGAGAGCTCCAATTGAAGTCCTGCCTTGGTAAGATTCCTTTGTTCTTTTTGTGGTTTTTTTTTTAGGCCTATACACGGCATTCTGCTATTTTATAGGAATAGACTATCCTTGGAAAGTCTTCTTCCTTTCTTTCGTTAAATAATGTCTTCGGTTTTACCGAGGGTAAGAACCCTCGGGTTCGAAATAGATACTGATATTCACCAGAGGACGTTTGCGAGGGCTATTATTGACTGTGTCGGGGCAGACAATATTTCCGGTTTCACCCCTTATGGGGGGGGGGAGGTTTCAAGTTGTATGCAAAGACGCTGCTACTAGAGAAAAACTTCTGAAAGGAGTCGAGTGCAAGGCAAAAATTTTTCAACCTTTTGTGGTAGGAAGCTTTGTCAAAAGAGTAAGAATAGATCGTTTTCCGCTTGAATACTTAGAAGAAGACAATGACATCATAACTAAAGTCTTCTCGAAATGGGGAGCTGTTCGGGATGTCGAAGTTGGCACGGACGCTGAGATCCCACAATGGAAATCTGGTGAAGTCACCTTTTCCGTCATGATGAAGGCGGAAATTCCGAATTTCGTCAGGATAGGATCGGCCAGGGTAATGGTGAGTTACCCGGGAGTAAAGAGGCAATGCTTTAGATGCGGCGCCCTCACTCATCTAGGGGCCCAGTGCCCGAAGTTAATATGCAAGAACTGCCTAACAGCGGGCCATACAGTAGCACAGTGCCAGTCAGCATGCCTAAAATACAGCACTAACGGCCATAAGGTGGACACCTGGCCGGACAGAAACCTGGCCGAAAAATTGGGAGGCAGTATTATGCCCAACACGGAAGCAACAGCCAAAAATGTCATTGGTGCAGAACAGAAGAGTTCCCTACCCTGAAGGCTGCGCATGAGGGAACAACAAGAAAGAATCATGCCGCCAAGTCTGAAACACTGCCGAATACACCAATAGAGAAACCTACAAGCAGGAAAGACAAAAGGCAGAAAGAACCAGCCACCGAGCAAACCGCCACTACAAATGTAGCAACCAAAAATAACCAGCAGCACCAACAAAAAGGAACTATCACTGCAGTCACATTAGACGATGACACGGAGGCAGTAGATATGGAAATCAACAATGCAGAAAGCACACAAAAGAGGCCAGCCAGCCCTGAAGAAGTAAATATAAAAAAACCAAAACCAGCTGAAGTTGGAAAAATAAAGTCAACTTCAGAACCCACAAAGTTCCCTCACGCAAAGGCCAATGCACCTATATTGCATCTCTTAAAAGATTTCCCCGAGGAGGAGGCGAGACTACGAAAAGCAATAGAAACATTCGGAGACATTCAACTGATACTCACAGGACAAAATGGGCCAAGAGTCGTCAGTGCAGAATGGAACGACGTGTTTGTCGATAATATAGATGAAATCACTCCTGAAAAGATCATTGGTCTTATCGATGCAAAGGACGACGTGGGACTAGCACTGCACAGAGGCCTCTACATGCTAAACCACGTCCGTGGAGACAAATTAGCAGATCTCATCATTAAAACCCACAACAATAGACAGCAGGAGGATTTAAACCTCGCCTAACAAGTCAGTCGACTCCTAGTATCGATCTGCCAGAGGGGGGGGGGGAAATCTGGTTTGTTTTTTCTTCTTTTTGTCCTCTTTCAGATTAGAATTTTTGTTGTAAAAAAGGTCTATGTCTATTCCACACAGGAGGGGGTATCCTGAGAACCTGGGCTGCGAAGGCTTACACCGAGGCGGTGCAGCTCCTTGTGGGCTGCATCACCCAGGCCAGGCTCTGCCCCCGCTCTTCTCAGTATTAAACTGGTCATTCCGGTTGAAATTTCAGAATTTTCCTAGTTTCTTACAAAGTGTTATATGTAATTTTATAGGTTATTTACCAGTTCCTCTTTTTCATGTGGTGCTTCTTTCATTTGTTTTTCCCCACTTTCCTCGGGCAGACACCTGAAGAGGTGACTGACCGGGGAAAGCTGAAAAGAACGGATGGAGGGAGATAATGTCGGAGATCTGCTTGGTGCTGACATTTAAGTCAGGCCAAGTAGATCGACTGAGGCCTCTTTTAACTATCTACTGCTATCCACTCTATCTTTCTCCTCCTCTCTCACTATCAAGCTGACTCTCAGCACAACTTTTTTAAATCTAAAGAGGCCAGTGATGAAAGGCATGAACTCCCATTCGACCTCAATAAAGGTCAAAACCGGTCTGGGTAGTGGCCCCCTGCCTTTAATACAAAACATTATACATCCCCTTCTTGGAGATGTGTTTTGGCATTAAGGGTAAATATTAAGATTAGTGATCAGAGCTTGCTCCACCTTTACCACGAGTTGCCTTGGTCTTGCACTACCTGTAGGATCAGCTAGTCTTGCATCATAATAAATTTAATTTAATCCTTTATCCAAGTGTGAGCAAACAACGTTTGCACCTGAAAGTATCTTCAGGACTGGGGTAAGGTGATACAACACCAGGGCAACTCGTTGCAAAGGTGTAGCAAGCTACCAACACTCCTGTCCCAGTATCTCCTATAATGCAAAACACATCTCCTTGCGGATATGTCTAATGTTATGCATTAAGGGAAGGGCCACTACCCAGACTAGTTTCGACCTTTATTGAGGTCTCTTCAGTGGGAGCCAGGCCCAAGCTGAGATACCAGGCAGAAGCATTCGCAGGTCAAAAAAGGGTGGCACACCATTTGGCAACTCCTATAGGTAGAGATGACCTGCGAATGCAGGTCAAAAAAGGGTGGCACACCATTTGGCAACTCCTATAGGTAGAGATGACCTGCGAATGCTTCTGCCTGGTATCTCAGCTTGGGCCTGGCTCCAACTGAAGAGACCTCAATAAAGGTCGAAACTAGTCTGGGTAGTGGCCCTTCCCTTAATGCATAACATTAGACATATCTGCAAGGAGATGTGTTTTGCATTATAGGAGATACTGGGACAGGAGTGTTGGTAGCTTGCTACACCTTTGCAACGAGTTGCCCTGGTGTTGTATCACCTTACCCCAGTCCTGAAGATACTTTCAGGCGCAAACTTTGTTTGCTCACACTTGGATAAAGGATTAAACTAAATTTATTATACTCTAACCAAGTGAAAAATAAACTTTCAATAGTCTTGCATCAATTGCAGGTGCAAACGTGACATTTTGTCTGTTTGCTTACTTGGGAAAAATGGAGTAAAACCAGGTTTAAAATTGCTTGGTATCTTTAACATAATTATACCCAAGTTAAAAATACTTTCTACAATAGGGCTTTGTTTAACTGGGCAACACTCCAGTGAGCAACAGAAAAGGACAACCCAAAAGGATCAACCTTAAAACAAAGTAAGAAACTCAAACTGAGAAAATTACAAATAGGAACATTTAATTATAGAACATTAAGAACAGAAGATCCGATCATTCTCGAAGAAGAGCTAAAGAGAATAAAATGGGATAAAATAGGATTAAGTGAGGTAAAAAGGAGGGATGAGGAATTCATACAACTTAAAAGCGGCCACTACTTTTACCATTATGGAACAAATATAAAAATAGGAGGAGTAGGATTTATCATCAAACAATCCTTAAAAGAAAATATATAAGAAATAAAATATGTATTGAACAGAACTCACATTGAAAATCAACAATAGATATAAGCTAAAAATTAGTACAAATTTATGCCCAAACGCAATCTTATTCAGAGGAAGAGAAAGAAGAGTTTTATGAGGATATGCAAAAGACAGTAGATAATAATAAGAAAACTTTTTTTTTTTATCATAATGGGAGACTAATGCAAAAACAGAAAAAAAAACTTTTCCCAAATTGAAACAACTGGAATTAGGAGAGAGAAATGAAAATGGAAATATCTTAATAGAATTTACAGATGCCAACAGACTCTAAGTCATGAACACATTCTTTAAAAAAACGCTCAAAAAAGAAATGGACATAGAGAAGTCCAAAATGAAATAGACTATATCCTTTGCAACAGGAAATATATAATACATGATGTATCAGTCATAAATCAGTTCAGAACAGAAAGCGATCATAGATAAGTAAGAGCTGAAGTTATGTTGTCCATCAAATCAAAAAAGAAAGAAATTAGTAAATACAGCCAAAAAAAATTGACCCTAAGATAATAAGTGAAAAACAAAAAGAATATAGAAACACAGTAAATAAAAAATTAAATAAAATAATGAATAGATAAAATAATAAAAATGAAGAGGATATTGATAAACTAAATCAAGCAATAACAGATATCATAGTAATATCTGCAAATAATTTTAAAAGTACATCAGCAAAGAATAAAGAAAACAAGCTTTCAGAGGAAACCATAAACATGATGAAAAAGAGAAGAGATATGAAACATATCTCTTCTTCTTCTTTTGCATAGAATTATGCAAAACTATAAGGAAAAGAGCAATAACAGATATCATAGTAATATCTGCAAATAATTTTAAAAGTACATCAGCAAAGAATAAAGAAAACAAGCTTTCAGAGGAAACCATAAACATGATGAAAAAGAGAAGAGATATGAAACATATCTCTTCTTCTTCTTTTGCATAGAATTATGCAAAACTATAAGGAAAAGAGCAAGATATGAAATCAGAACTTATAACACTAGCAAAATCAAACAACAAAAATATTAAAATTCTAAGAAGCCTGATGATTGGAAACAAATACTTAGTAGCAATAAAAGAAAATAATGGTACAGTAACAAGAAATCCAAAAGGAATTATCAAAAGACTAAAAGAAATTTACAAAGAACTTTATAAAGATGAATCAGATAAGACCTCCCACGATGAGTCTATGACTGCATGGAGTCATAGACTCATCGTGGGAGGTCCACTGTTATACACACAGTTTATCATACTATGCCAATAATGCAATATTAACATGAATTCATAAAAAAGGAGATAAAGAAGAAGCCAAAAATTACAGACCAATTAGCTTATTATCAGTTCTGTACAAAATACTTACAAACACAATAACTGACAGAATAACACCTATTCTGAATTTAAAACAATCAGTAGAGCAGGCTGGATTATGAAAAGGATATAGTACAATCAACATATAATGCACTGAAGCAAATCATGGAAAAAAAATAGAAGAATATCAAAAACCTCTCTGTTTAGCATTTATAGATTATGAAAAAGCCTTTGACATCGTCAAAACTTTTGCAATAATAGAACAGCAACTATAAGACAACAAATAGAAAGCAACAAGATTCCTATACAAAAGGGGATAAGACAGGAAGATTCTATATTCCTTAAAATTTTTACAGCAGCACTTCAGGAGATGATTCAAAAAATTAACTGGAGTTCTAAAAGCATGACAATAAAAAGCAAAAAATTAACCAATTTAAGATACACAGATGATATTGTATTAATTTTAGAATCAGTACAAAATCTACAGGTAATGATAAAGATACTGAACATAGAAGGCAAGAAGATAGGTCTTAAAATAAATAGAAAAATAACAGAAGTATAGCAGTATTTCTGGATTATGTAAAAAATAAATAAAAACACAAAATATGTGTGTGTGTGTGTCATATCTAGGGAGATATGATGCAAGGCGATTTCCTATTGCCTTCCTTGCCATAAGTATTTATGACTGTAGCCATGTGTGTGTGTTCATGGAGCCGGTTTGCCTGTCCTGGGGGGGGGGGGGAATTCCAAGTTTCCAGGTGAAAAAAAACCCTACCTCCGTATGAGACTGGCTAACTCACCTTTCATAGAAAAAGATCAGATAAAGATTCCTCATGTCAATGACAGGAATCGAACCCAGGTCTTTCTGACCCTTTTCGGAAAGACTTCGGTTCGATAAAATTTTCTACTATGCCAATCTTATAGAACCTTTTTAATGTGTGATGAAAGCAAGAACTAGATGTTATCCCTGGAGGTTGTATAAGACTGGTTAATAAGGGTGTGTATGGACTAAATTTCTTGCTTGGAGAATTGTGAATGAGTGGAATGGATTATTAGGGTTAGTTGTGAGTGCCATGAGAGTGAATGAATTTAAGGAGAGGTATGATTGATATTGTGCATATAAAAAATTCGTTTTGATCTCCTGCAATCTTCTGACTCTATAGAGATACCCATATAATAATAATAATTAGTACTGTGGGTGGACTAAGGATGTTTTTCTATTTTTATTAATTATATACAGGGGTCCTCGAGTTACGTTGGCGATCCGTTCCTACGGACCGATGCAAGGCGATTTTCGATGCAAGTGGGAATTACCATAGCCTAAGTTACTTACCTAACCTAAAACACCTTAAAGTCATACGTGTACATCAAGAAACAGAACTAGGCCATAGGAAAATGAAAGGGAGAACATAATTACTGTATAGTACAGAAAAACGACAAAAATGAAACTGTAATAAAAAAACAAACATAAAACAGTCTTTTCGCCTTTTCTTGAATTAACATGAGGGCGCTAATTGGGATATGGCGTTGATGCTGGTCTTCCAGCCAAAGAACAAGAAGCCTTTCCATCTTAATCATAAGCCTATTACGTTTTTTTCGTAATCACAGTCGATTTCATGGGCGCCAATCCTTTCACGTGTTCAAGGATACAAACATTATCCTTGATAATAGTCCCGACTGTGGTACGACTTAAGTTCAACATGCGGCCGATGTCATTGCCGTTTTCCCTTTTTTGGCCTTTACATTACATTTCACTTCTAATGTAATGGCTTTCCTTTTCTTCGACACACTACCATAGGAAGAGTCTGCCTTATTGGGAGTCATATTGAAGGGTAAAAAGTCACAAAAAAACACAAACACAAAAGTGAGAGAGCGGATGTAAACAAAGCATGCGGTACCCAAAGAGCGTATGCTGGGACCCAAGCTATGCCACCTCTTCCAAACAAACAGCACATAATGGCGTATTCTTCCGCCACGCTCACAAACAAGTTCGCCCGTGACGTTTGAATTTTACGTCGCACTGCTTCAAGTCGAAATTTATTTTTTAAATTATTTATGAGATTACCGCCGTAAAGTTGAAATGATGCATGTCGAGGATGACGTGGGTCGAGGATCCCCTGTGTGTGTGTGTGTGTGTGTGTGATGATTCATTGACTCGGTTGAAATACGTATTGTAAAATAAATTGAATGACTTAAACCGAGAGTTAGGTAAAAAAAAAGGGGGGTTTAATAGTAAAACATGACTAGTTTCAGCTTATAACAGCCTTCATCAGGTGACATTATAAAAGAAAAGAAAAAACACTAAACACTGAAGGTTAAAAAACTATGAACAACACAGAGAGTCTCTATACATAATTAGCATGAAAACGTTGTAGTTGGATGCTCGTATATATATATATATATATATATATATATATATATATATATATATATACATATATATACATATACATATATATACATACATACACACACACACATACACACAAGCTTCCATAGCTCAGTCAGTAAGCCCTTTGGTCAGAAAGACCTGGGTTCAATTCCTGTCATTGACATGAGGAACCTTTATCTGGTCTTTTTCGATGAAAGGCTAGTCTCCTCTTTTCTACCTATCAACTAAACTTTGCAACCCATACACCGTCAATCTATCCTCACAGGGAGCATTCCAGTGACTCTCTTCTGAATCCTCTTCACCACTTTCTAATCCCTAAGAAATCCAAGTGACCAAATCTGTGCACAATTGTCAAAATGATGCTGAATCATAGCTCATAAAAATAGAAAATCACATCTTTTTTCAATATCCAAGTAATCCTTTGAGCAATTTTACCAATTTTGAAATATGCCCGTTGAGCTTCAACTTTCTGTCCACCATTACCCTCAAGTACCTAGCCTCATCAATTTCCTGCACTCCACCAGTACAATCAATATGAGACACAGAATATAATCTCATCCATCCAATTTTGCAACATTAAATTGAAACTATTATCCTTCACCCACAATGCCAATTTATTTAAATCATCCTGCAGGATATCTATATCACCATTATCAACTAATGCCCTCTCCAGTTTTTCATCATCAACAAACAACTGATTATTCCCCCTCTTAAAACATTCCCTATATTATTAATATCCAAATTAAAGAGTAGTGGCCCTAGTATAAAGCCCTGAGGCACTCCATCCACCATATACTCTCTGGTGTCTGTTTGTCAGCTGCCCCCTCCATCCCATAGTAACAGCTTCATCATTCCCATTTGCTCCAAATTTTTAATGGTCTTCCATGTGGTATTCTGTCATGTATCTTTGCAAAGTCTAGCAGTATCATAGTAAAGCCATTTCTCTTATCTCCTCTTAAAATATCCTGCTATAATTCTATTATGAAATGTGAGGAAATTACTAAGTCAGGACCTATTACAAAAACCCTGTTGTCCATCATAGAGTATCATATTTCTATCCACCCATTGCTGAATTTTACCTGTAACCAACTATTCCAATACCTTAATACCACTCCTGAGATATCGATTGGTCTGTAATTTGCTACTTCTGTCTGGAGGGCACCTTTATATAATGAAATATTTTACCCTCTTTCCACTCCTTTGGAACCTTGCCAGAGCTGAGACTTACATTAAACAACTTTATCAAAGGCACTGCCAATTCTCTTGCACATTCATACACAGGCTGACATGCCATCTAGTCTTGCTGCTGTATTCACATTGATATTTTTCGATATGCTGAACACCTCCTGTTCATCTACCTCAATTCTCACATCAACAACTGCAAAATCTCCACCTGGATGATACCCCTTTCCAGACAGTGAAAACATGTTGAAGAAATACATCTAGTATAATAAAAAACATATACAAGTTAAAAATTGGTTATCTATTATTGGGAGTTTACATTTTCAACAATTAAAACCAATGTCAGCCAAGACATCTCAAAATGAAGCTAACCTCCTCTTCAGTACTTTTTTTTTAAATATGAGATGAATGGCTCACATTTTTATATGCGATTTTTTTTTTTTTTTTTTCAAATGAAGTTGCTCAAGCAATCAATACCCATAGCATATTTCTTCTTCTCCCTTTAGTAGTTGGTATTAATGGATTAACAAATAAGGCTAGGTGTTGGATGTTATTCATAACTTATTTTAACAGTACTACAACACCAAATGAACTAAATTATAAATAGATGTTTAGTAACTGGCTATTTCGCTGGATTTCAAACCAGCATTTTCAGGTCAAAATGTGTTACAGTTTACATGCAACAATGAGTAAGTAAAACAATTCAAATTGTAATGGACAAAAAAAATCTAAAGTCCTAATTTGGTGCCCTCTAATGTTGTAAAAAAGAAGTATTACAATTGCATAGGAATTGATCTTAAGATAACAGTCTCCCAAACTTTTAGCAAATTAATGCAGTCGTACTTGTTAAGGTTAGGAGAATGCTTCACAGCCATTGCTGATTCCAAAAATAATTTTTCTTCTGACCTGTAATGACTTCTATATATAGCACACTGGTTTTCTTCCATCTAATCCTGTGTGAAGGGGTGTCCAAAGCATAGTCTATCAGTCTAGACTTGTCATAATAATGGTAGATAATGTATTTCTTATGTTGTCCAAGGCAGGTGTCAACAGATCTTCCTGTCTGTTCATAGTAGGACAAGTCACAAGACATGTAAAATTAGCAACTCTGCTAATTTGACATGTGGTGTGAAAGTCATATTTTATTAGTACTTTGGCTATATCTTTTCAGATGTACTTTGAATACAGGGGAAAGGATTAGTGATGTTTTGTTCTTGTGTGTGTGTGTTGTTTGAGGAGGGCCATGTAATATTTTATATATTTTGTAGGAGGTGTAGTCACTTGCCGGGAAAGTAGTTAAGTTCCGTAGTGAGAGCTGAACATTAGAACAAATAGTCTTAACTCTGTGTGAAAGTGTTTTTAGAATACCATTGTTAAATTGTGATTGATAAAATTCCTAAGAGAATTTATTCTTTCATAATTTAACAAGCAAAGACCCTATAATAGAAAATTTGCTTGCATCTAAGAGTGTAAATTACATATATGTGAACAAAATTAGAATATATTAAACAAAAAGAGAATAATTGCAAAAATGCATAGGAAAAGAGTGTTATTCCATTATGTAGAAAGATTACTTAAGCTAGTTAAATATTGGTGGTGAAATTCTAGGGAAAAAGAATGTTAATGTATGATTAAAGCAGTATACCATTCCTAGGAATTAGATAGACAAAGCTTAGATGAATGACTCACAATTTTTAACGATAATTGTAGCCTAATCCAAGGCCTAGAGCACAGGATTAAAGGAAGTTGCTGCAAGCATATCGGGTGCACATGGCACATGATGAGTAGGCAGAAAAGAAGTAATCCTCTACCGAGAGATATCGCATTGAGCGCTGTCGATGAGTCGGGGGAGGGGGGATTATGGAAGGTGCCGATAGGATGTGGAGATATAAAAGAGTTAGGACCCCCCCCCCCCCAAGAGGCTTTTTCCTGGTGGCTTTGGTTTTGGTGTGTGGACTTCATGAGTGGAGGGACGGTTCCAGAGCACGAGGTAAACTCTCTGCCCTGATGCCCGGCAGAAGGAAACAGAAGACACTGCGTATCCACGGGAAAGGTTATGCATCTCAAGGTCTGAGGTGAATCACATTACTCGAAGAAAAAGGGGTAGTCTGTGAAGAGGCCTCAGAATCTAGGTAAAAAGGTAACATGTGCGAAAGAGTGACTTTGCCCCAAGAATCCTATTGAAAAGAAAGCATGACCGACTGAAACGAATGGGCCTGCATATGATCGAGGAATCCCAGATACTAACCCCAGCATGAGGAAATCAATTGAGGGTCCAAGAACAAGTAAAGAGAGGAACAAGCACAGGATCTAACTATAATACGGTATCGTGAAATTTTATTGTTAAATAGTGTAAATGAATGATATGTGAATCAAGATCTAAGGACTTAACAAAAATAAAATTTAGGACTGTAGCAAATTATAAGTGTGAAAGTAGAAGTGTAATTTAAAGAGTGATAACCTTAGGATGTGCGAATACAAGGTGATAATGCATGTTTACTAGGTTTTAATTAAGAGAGTTATGAGGATCTTATTTGTGAAGTAATATAGAACAGCTCTACTGTTAATCCTATGTGAGTTATGAGAATTTATTGTTCGTATTTGATAATTATGATAGGACATAAATTTGTAGTTTAGAAATTATCTTTCCCAGACTTCCATGAACTGTATATATATGTTAGCATGTTAAATAAATCTTTTGCTAACTCTGATTCAGTTGTTTGTTAGTACTATCCGATGCACCACTTGCCAAATACGTGAACCTAAGCGGGAGATTTGAGTAGTGTGTCTACGGTCATGATTGCACGTTGTTAGTCACTGAGGTACAGCTGGGTATTCACTTCTTGTTTAAGATTTTCTCCTTTAAACTAATTGTTCTAAGTGGCGCAGCGATAACAAATAAATGTCTTAGGATTTTATGAGAAGAAGAACCTCAGAAGCTTTGTTGCATTTGGATTTTGGCTCCACCCCAGGGCAATTCCCCTTGTACTTAGATAGTACCACATGACACCAAGGGGCGAATAAACGTAGAGAGCACAGATATCACAGTTAATAAGAAAAGATGACACAACACCATACTGTTAGGCTGGATGATGATGATGATGATGTGATTGCTTATGTAGGTATCTTCCTGTGTGCATGTTGGCTTTCTATAAATGGAAAAGATAGTGAATCATCTGAATGGCGAGTGACTATGAACAGCAAGTTTTCTACTATGAAGTGAATTTTAGAGTATTGACTTTTTATGTAAGTTACAAAAGAATCCAAAATGTCTTGCCCATAGGGCCAAATAGCAAACACATTATCAACAAAGCATAACCACACTAAGGATTCATGCATAAGAGGTGTAGAATGTTTTGGTGCTGGTAGCATGTGATCGATTGATATTCCTGTAATTAAAGTCTCCTGATGGGAGACTTTAATTACAGGAATATAGACAGGAAGGAGGACATTGTGTATGGGAACAGGGAGAACGATTTGTGGAAGTATCTTAAGTACCTCAACACACAGCGATTGTTATGTTTATACAAAAATGCAAGGAGCATTCGAAACAAGAGAGCTGAGTTTGTGGCAGTGATCAAGACGGTATGCCCAAAAGTAATTGGAATAAGTGAAACTTCCAAAAAGTGTGGAAGTTGATGGTGCATACATAGATTTTGAATCTGTGTGGTGCGAAGTTGAAATAAATAGGTTAGTACATCTGATAGGATGCTGTTATAGGCCAGGGAATGCAGAGAATACTGATTGTGAAATGTTTACGGAAATTAGTTGGGGATGTAAAAAGAAGATGATCATCCTGATGGGAGACTTTAATTACAGGAATATAGACTGGAAGGAGGAGATTGTGTATGGGAACAGGGTGAGCGATTTGTGGAATTTCTGAGAGAAGTATCTTAAGCAGCATGTGATTGAAGCAACAAGGGCTTTAATGTTTTGGATATGGTGATAACTTCACAAAATGTAGTCGTTAATGAGGTGTTGACACTGCCACCAGTTGGTGAGAGTGATCATTATTTAGGGCCTCTATGTAGTCAAAAGCCTCATCATGGGAGGTCCTTCCTAGGAAACACAAGTCTATCGAGGCTAATTGTGTGAGGTCCCTCCTAGGAAATACAAAGTCTATCATACCACTCCTTAAACTCATTGACCATTCTCACTCTCACCACTCTCTCAGGCAATGCATTCCATGGTTCAACCACCCTCCATGCAAAGAAACCACTCCTCACCATCTTGCTTACAGTTTTCTTTCGTAACTTCGAGGGATGGCCCTTGTCATCACTCCTTCCCGCTGTTCAACCAAGCGAAAGAATTCCCCAGTGTCAACCCTGTAACCTCCTCTCAGCAGTTTAAAAGTCTGAATCATATCACCTCTCCTTCTATCCACCAAACTCTGCAGTCCACATTACCTCAGCCAATCCTCATAACTAACATTGTACAGTCCTGAAACTGTCTTTGTTATCGCCTTTGTATCCTTTCCACAGTTAATTTATCCCCTTCAAATCCTGGAGACCAAATCTAAGAACAATAGTCTAAGTGTAGTCTGATCAGAGTCTTATACAACAGAAAGATAACTCTTATCTCTGCAAGTCAGCATCCTTCTAATTATTGCAGCAATCCTCTGTGTTACCTTCACCAGCTTTGCAATACGTCCCCTGAATTTTAGGTTTCTATCAATCATAAACCCCAGATCTCGTCTCCCCTACTTCCTCCAGTATAGCTCCTCCAACAGAGTATGCAGCAGCCCATCGATGTGTCCCAAACCTCACAACCTTACATTTTGCTGCATTAAACCGACACAACCATTCATTTGTCCATCGGTCTAGCTTATTCAAATCCTCCTGCAGGACTACAAAATCTGCACTATTACTTATAACCCTTCCCAGCTTCACATCATCTGCAAACAACTGAATATCCCCCTGCAATCCACTGGCAATGTCATTGATATAAAGGTTAAACAATATAGGTCCCAGTACTGAGCCCTGTGGGACCCCACTTGTAACCCTCTGCCTCCTTGAAACCGCCCCACCATACACAACTCTCTGATACCTATCGGAAAGCCAATCCAGTTGACCAACCTGACATCCAAATCCATGTGCTGCAACTTAAATATCAGCTTATCATGTGGCACCCTGTCAAATGCCTTCGATAAAATCCAAGAAAATGGCAGTATATACCTTTCCCTCATCTACTGCTCATGTAACTTTATCATAAAAGGCTAACATATTGGTAAAACAAGAGCACTCTTTAATAAATCCAAGTTGACTCACAGATAACATTACCCTCACCTGCCCAGTGCTGTATACGGTCCCTCACTAATTTCTCCAAAATCTTAACAACTACTGATGACACACAAACTAGCCTATAATTAGACACTTCCAGTCTGCTACCACCCTTATGCAATGGCACTATCTTACCTTCCTTCCATTCCCTGGGCACCTTTCCCATAGCCAGACTTTCATTGAAAAGCCAGGTCAAAGGAGCTGTCAGTTCTTTAGCACATTCTCTCAAAACTCGTGGTGAAATAATATCTGGTACCACAGCTTCACTGACATCCAGAGTACTCAGTATTTGAAACACGCTCTCCTCCTGCACCTCTAAACCTCGAGCCTGCCCTATCCCTTTAACATTAAAACTAACTCCTCTAGGATGAAATACTCCAATAAAGTGTTCATTGAACAATTCCACTATGTCCTCTGCATCCATCACTCTATTCCCATTTTTATCCCACAATGTCATTCTTCCACAATCATTTCTCCTTCTACTGTCCTACTGGCCACATAGCTAAAAAATTCCCTAGAATTTTCTTTGGGTCTTAGGGCCAATCTCTTCTCATATTCCAGTTTCACTTTCCTTACCATACTAGTCACTCTCCTGGCCTGTGTCTTACATTCTTCATCTGCTCTTCACCTGTCTCCTTATATCTCTTCCATAGCCTCTTTTTCACATGCAATTCCTGTTTAATATTGTTTGTCATCGACTTTACACCAAATTGTGTCCTCTTCTTCACTTGTGGAATACAGCTTACTGCTAACAAATATTCCTTCACAATTTCCCAAGCACTAATGATATCCCAGCCTTCCAATTCCTCCCTCCATGAAACTTCCCCAAGTTGATGTCTAAGACTATTATAATAACCTGCCTTATAATTCCACATATGTTCCCATCTCTTTGATACTCCTGCAAGTCTATTCATCTTCCAAGTCAAAACCACACTGTCACTCTCTCCAACTGGAGGGAGAGATGTCATCTCAGTTATTATCAACTCTTCTGATGCTATGACCAAATCCAAAACTCTTGAACCTCTTGTTCCCTCTATTACATGTTGCCTAAGACATTTATCCCTCAAGAATTGTAGAAATTCCATTCCCTTATTGCTACATGCATCTTCCTCTCCCCAATTTATACTGCTGTAGTTAAATCTCCCATAACAATCAAGATGAAACAAGAAAAGGTCACTGCAAAATGGATACACGTGGATGTATAAAGCAGGTGATTATAGGAAGCTCTGTAGTCAGTTAGCATCAGTACGTTGGGTAGATGAGACGAGCGGAAAAGATGTTGAAAATGCATGGAAAATCATAAGGCAGTTTCCATCTGACAAATGCAATGTATGACTGCATACTGAGGGTTAAGCGAGTAAATAGAGTGGGAGTGAAATGGATGAACAGTGAAATCAAGCAAGCTGTGCTGGAAAAGAAAATGTTATGGAGGAGGTACAAGACATTGGTAGTGATCAGATCCATGAAGAGTGTAAGGTGCGAGCTAGAAAGGTGACAAGCATGGTAAAAAAAGAAAAGGTGCAGTATGAGAGGAGATTGGCTGGTCAGGCCAAGGTGAACTTGAAGGAATTTTTTTGCTACATGGCAAGCAAGAGGAAGAATAATTATGGCAGACTAACATTGGTGAATAGTCGTGGCAGCAGACTAACAGCTGTAAAGGATATAGTGGAATTATTGAACGAGCACTTTATCAGCGTATATCATACTGGTATAAATTATCCGGTACAATATATATAGAAGAGAGGAAAGTATTAAGAGAATTGGAAGTGAAAGAAACAGAGGTGTATCAGATGTTGGCTGGGTTAGATGTGAATAAGGCTGTGGGAATGGATGACATATCACCACGTATGCTTAAGGAATGTCCACCACAGTTGGTTATGACCTTGACCTGGTTATTTAATGTAAGTCTTGCAGTGGGTAGGGTTCCTAAGGAGTGGAAAGAGGGCAAAATAGTACCGCTCCACAAGCATGGTTCTAAGACAGAAGTCTCCAACTATAGGCCAGTCTGTATAACTGCAGTTGTAGTCAAGGTGTTGGAGAGATTGACAAGGAACAGAATACAGAATTGGGTTGATAGACATGGAATCCTTTATGAAGGTCAGCATGGATTTGTAAAGGGTAGGTCCTGTTTCAGTAATTTACTTCCATTTTATGATAAGGTGACGAGTGTGTTAGATAAGGGAGAATCATATACAGTGATTTTCTCAGACTTTGCAAAAGCGTTTGATAGATTACCACATGATAAGTTGATATACAAGCTGCAGAGGATGGGAATATATTGGTTAGCTGGATCAGAGACTGGTTCTCTGAATGATACCAGCAGGTTGTGTATGATGGAGCAGTGTCTCCAAAAAAAAAAAAAAAAAAGAAGTGTGACCAGTGGCATGCCCAGGGTTCTGTTCTTGAGACCCTGCTGTTTAACTTGTTTGTAAACGATATATCATGTGGACTAACTGGGGATCTTCAGCTATTTGCTGATGATGCAAAGTTGGGAAGAATTATAAGTAGCATTGCTGATGCTGAATCCCTTCAGGGAGATTTAAATAGACTTTTTACTTGGACAAAGAATGGATTGTAGTTTTAATGTCAATAAGTGCAAGGTGTTGCATTTTGGAGTGCAGAAATATAAGGCTATATACTATACTGATGGTGCCATACTGCAGGAAGTGGATGAGATTAGAGATTTGGGAGTGATGGTTGAAGTAGACTGTCAACCATCAGAGGGCATATTGCTAGGGTTGCACATCGCAGTACTGCTATGATGAGAAGTACTCTAACATGCACGGATACGGAAGTGGTTGTGCCACTGTATAAGGCACTGGTCAGACCACACTTAGACTATTGTGCTCAGATCTGGTCACCTGGTTTTCAATGTTATGTGGAGACATTTCAGTGGGTCCAGAGAGGAGTGACTAAGACAATATCAGGAGTTTGGAATGCTGCCTATAGAAAGGTTGAAGAGATGTACACTGCAGAGTTTGGTGGATAGGAGGAAGAGAGGTGATGTGATAGAGACGTTTAAGTTAGTGAGAGGATTTTATCAGATTAATCCAGAGGAGATTATAAAAAGAGTAGAAGGCAAGAGGGGAAGAAGGAAAGAACCAGAGGTCATTCCTTTAAGTTATGTTAAAGTGTGGTGAAGAAAGGTGTGAGGAGTAGATTTTTTACATGGAGAATTGTCAGTGAATGGAATGCATTACCAGAATATGTTATTAATGCAAGGAGTGTTAAGGACTTTAAGATTCTATATGATAAATATGTTGTCTGTTGAATGAACCTCCCACGATGAGTCTATCGACTCCATGGAGGGTGTAATAATAATAATAGTTGTGTGTTCATGCATAAATATTTCATAGTAAGTATTTTGTTCTTGAAATGTTCCATGTAAAAGTTAGCTGGGGGGGGAAGTCATTGCACTACCATTAATATGTTTGTAAATTTTTCCTTGCCAAATAAAATAATCTGCATATATAGTAAATTTGAGTAATTTAAAGATATCAAGGGGGAAGTTTGATCTTATAAAATCAAGAATGTCTTTTATTGGTACATTAGTAAATAAGGAAGTGACATCAAAACTTACCATTATGTGTGAATTTTTAAACAGATGTGCTTTTTAACCAGTGATGTGAAATGGACAGAAATTTTTTTTTTTATAAAAAGTAGAAGAGTTACAATTAAGGGGAATTACAATTAGTAAAAACATCAATAAATATTGATGATGTATATAACCTCATAATGATGTCACTGTTTTTTTGTACAGAAGTATCATTATCGCTAGAATTTCATTCATGACCTCATGTTTGCTTCATCCCAATTTGAGTTAAAGACAAGTATGTCGATCTATGACTGCTTTATAAGTAATTTGAATTATGCCAATTATAAATAAAAAAACATCATAAATAAATGAAAATGACAAACTGCAGTAATGAAGAAAATGTAACCAAATTACTACACTTACATCTTTTCCTGGTAGACCAATTTCCTGGCATACCAATGCCAATTATAAATAAAAACATGATAAATAAATGAAAATGACAAACTGCAGTAATGAAGAAAATGCAACCAAGTTACTACACTTACATCTTTTCCTGGTAGACCAGGTAATCCTCGTTCTCCTGGTAATCCTGGAGGTCCCTTTAAAATGAAATCAAAAATGTTAACTTATTATAAATAAGAATATGTTAATGAATGGAAACCAACATAAAAGATCACAATATATAAAATATTTAAATGTCTGAAAAAGAGAGCCAAAAGGCTTTACTTCGGCAATGCAAAATTATTCAAATTAAGTAGATATTGAATTCAACATTATTTCAAAGCCGAATAGAGAAACTATAAGAGTTTCATGTCAAATATATATAGAAACTTAGAAACAATAAAATAAAAGTTTCGGCAGATCCTTTTACTCTCTTTTACCCTTTTATTTCAATGCTCAGATTGAAGTGATGCAGAACTTATACTTTGCCATACAAGTTGCTAAAAAAGGTGTCACATCACAAAAGGCACCAAGAATTACTGAAAAAGAGAGCCAAAAGGCTTCACTTTGGCAATGCAAAATTATTCAAATTAAGTGGATATTGAATCCAACATTATTTCAAAGCCGAATAGAGAAACTATAAGAGTTTTATGTCGAATATATGTAGAAACAATAAATAAAAGTTTCGGCAGATCCAAGCATAAACAAACCTTTCATGATGGGGCAACTCATAGTAAAGGTGGAGTAAGATCTGATCACTATCCTTAGTATTTCCCATAATGTAAAACACATCTCCTATGTTATACATTATGGGAGGGGAGTCACTACCCAGACCGGTTTCGACCCTGTCATGAAAGGTTTGCTTATGATTGGATTCGCCAAAACTTTTATTTTATTGTTTCTATGTATATTTGGCATGAAACTCTTGTAGTTTCTCTATTCGGCTTTGAAATAATGTTGGATTCAATATCCACTTAATTTGAATAATTTTGCATCACCAAAGTGAAGCCTTTTGGCTCTCTTTTTAAGTAATTCTTGGTGCCTTGCATGATATCATATTTTGCTACAAAACAGTATTTTTTTTTTTTCACAAAATGTTATATTTACTTTTACATTATTATTGACATTAACAATTTCACTGCAAAAAGATATACTAAGGAGTAACCAATATACTCCTTAGTATACTAAGGAGTAACCAATCTTTCAAATGTATATGTCTATTAAATGATTTCATTAAGTCCTCATTTTATGTTTCATTAAAGTTTCACAATTATTAAACACCCATTATTCAGGATCTTGGAGCTTTATGACTCACTGTGGGTGGCCAAAACTAATCATTCATCACTACCTTTGCATTGTGCAAAGGTAGTGATGAATTCACAAAATGATGAATGATTAGTTTTGAAGACAACTCACAATAACAATGCTATGGTAAGAAGATACTGACAAGTAGGAGTATGGATAGCAATTCAGTTCATTTATCAAGCAACAGATCCAGTCATGGCATCTTTGCTAATTAAATTACCTCATTTCTAGGGATGACACCTTGTTTTTGTCCCCTTCTGACATGTACTGAAAAATTTCTTCTACATCTATACTATAAAATCCCTTTAAAAACCCCATGTTTCAATCATATTGCATCTTTTATTGCCTATCAACCAAATTTGGAACAACATGCCTTTAATCACTCATCACAGCAAGCATTTGACAAACCTAAACCATTTTAGTTATGCACCTGTGAATCCTCCCCACCACTTCCTCATCCCCTGAATAATCAGATGTATTTGATTTATATATATATATTTTTTTTTTGAAATATATTTGTATCAAAACCTGATGATGAAGAATAATAATTTCCATATCCTTATTAGTTGGTTTAGTATCCAACATCCAGATGATCTTTATACTATTTTATCCACTTTCATGTCTAATAAACTTTAACCCGTTCACTATCACTTTCAGATACTGCTCTTAAATTGTTTTGCAGAGCAGTCCCATAAATGTAATATACAGCTTATAATATCTTCAAATCAAGTTCATAATCTTATACTTTGCAAAAGTGTACTATTAAAAAAAAACCTTTGCAGGATCTCTCCATCGATTTACTATAGCTCTCTGTTCATCAAAAGCAAAAATCTGAATATATAAGAATATTTTTTTCCTCTATCTCATGTCAGATAGCTTCAAGCTGCTTCCTGACTTGCTACTTTCTTTCTGGTAAAGAAAAAGAAATCAGGTTGTGGGAGGAGGCCAGCAAAGCAGGCAAAAAGATGCTCCAAAGAGTTTCCCATTGAGCAGCCAGAAGGGAAAAAGATGATTACAAAAGAATGACTATACTAGATGAAGTTGGTAGTAAAATGACTGATACAGAAGATACCACAAAGCATTGAACAATCACAATGCTTTGGTGTATCTTTTGCAGAGCAAGTGAAACAGAGTATATCTATATGAAGAAATGTAGAAATGAGTAAACCTGAAATGTTTAGAATATTGATAATCTAGATGGCATTAAGGATTGGTGAAATGGTGCTACACATCTTAAGAGAGTATGCTAAGGAGCAGACAAACATAACTTGATTATTTAATGATTCTTGCCCTTGAAAGAAATCAATGAAAGGAAAAAAGATAAAATAGTATCACCTTCACAGAGGTGATACAAAAGTGGTGAAATAAACTGCATATTTCTGCAGTGTTATCTAGAGCACAGGACTGGTGGATGGGAACATATTTCTTTGTGAGAGTCAACATGGGCTCATTAAGAAATAGTCATGTTTCGGTGATCTGATGCATTCTATAACAGAATAATTACACAAACTGAAAAAAGTAATGCACATAATGTAATACTTCCAGATTTTGCAGAAGCATTTTATAGATTACCCCACAGAAAATCACTGTAGACACTACAACATATCAGTGGACTGAACAGACAACTGACTGAGAGAAAGATGTCAAAGAGTTGTATATCGATGGGCAATGTAGTACTCCAAGGTTCTATGTTCAGTTCACTATTCAATTTGCATTCAGTTATTTGGGAAGAGAGTGGGTTCAGTTGTTTACTGATGATTCAAAGCTGGACCTCTGTCCAGTTATTATCCAAAATAGGACCTGAAGAATTTCAATCACCTTGCAATGAAGGCATACATGTGGGAATATCACTTCAATGATCCAAAATTTAAGTATGCTTTGGAACTGAAATTAAGAACTACAGAGCTGCATACTTGGAAGGGTAGGGATGCAGGAAAAGTGGAAGAGGTAATGGATCTTGGAATGCTAGTGGACAGTACTTTACTTCCAAGAGCATAAATGCAAAGGTAGTAAAATGAAGAAAACTCACAACAATGCTGCTATGACAAGAAAACACTGACAAGTATGTGAAAGGATGACTGTTCTCTAGTATAAGGCTTTCATTATCTCACATGAGAACCACTATGCACACATCTCATAAACTAATTTTCATAGTGATATGGAGATCTTAGTAAAGGATGAAGAGACTAATAAATAAGATGATTTCAAAACTATGAAATGTAAATTATGAAGGTAAACTGAAAGGTATAAACAACATAGCAGGAGAAGAAGTGATGTGATCAAAACATAACTTGAGAGCAGACCACCAGACAGGTGTCTGTCTAAGGAAATTTTCTAAGGTTGAAAGATATATAATGAGAAACTCATCATCATCATGCGTATCAAGGATTTAGGCCTAGCATGGCCTGTTCCGGCCTTAGAAGTCATCACTGAATCGTTTAAAAGGACGTCCTGGTTTTCTTTTTCCTAATGGCTTGTACTTTAAGGCTTGTTTTGGTAATCTTTCTGTTTTCATTCTGGGGGACCCATTCTCCTCTCAAGGGACCCTGTAACCCCTAGAGAGCGTGTCCCCCTGGGTGGTGGATAGGGGAGCCCACCATGTGTGTGTATGTACATGCGCATGCATGTGTGTGTGTGTGTGTGCGTGCATGTGTGTGTGTATGGTGGGGTGGTCCGAATATACTGAATAAGGACTCGTGGACCAACAGAGCCATAAGGGGCAATCATCTTGATTGTAAGGGAAGCGGCACCTCCATGGACCCCTAGCTTGATCTATCCTCTCCTTCTTCTACTTTGAGGAAGATCCACTGACTTTAATCTTTCCTATAAGGCCTTATCGCCAACTCTTCTTATTTTATGACCTTATGCTATTAGAGTACTCGAGGGCCATGGGGTCTTTTCATTTCTGGCCTTACAACTATGCCTTCTCTATAAACCTTACTATAATTCTTCTATAATCAACTCTTTCCCCTTCAATATACCCTATTCCTCCTATAGGTTTAAATTCAGATGAAGGTTAGTTCAGAAGCCTTAAAGTAGCAGCCCTACCACTGAACTATTCCATCATCAGGCTAGTCCCCTGACATGGAGAACATAATCCTACTTGTAAGCTGACAGAAAAAGATAATCGGATTGAATCTATGGGAAACGACCCTGGAATGGAAAAAGTAAAACGAAAATGGAAACGACAAAATATAATACACATAGCAAACTGGAATGTAAGAGAAATAATGAGAAACTATCCTTGGAAATTATGTACAAGTGTGGTGAAAAAGGGTGTGAGAAATTTTTTTTTTGCATTGAGTGATGACTGACTGGAAAGCATTGCCAGAGTGCGCCATGAGTATAAGGTCTGTGAATAATAATAATGCAAAATACAATGAATTTAAAAGAAAAATAACAGAAAAAAAAAAAAAAATCAGCATTTTAATCATAATCAGGACGATTTTGTAGAATTCATCCATAAAAACAATAATGCACATATAGTGTTATGAATGATTATTAAAAGGAACCCTATTATTCTTCAAGAAGCCAGGATTCAAAAAGGTATTCAATTGTTTATTGTAGTTTCTGATTATATTACATGAGCTTCTAAGGTTTAAGACACATTTAAAAGTTTTTATCTCTGAAACTTCTTCAGAAATGTTGTCAGGATTGTTTTCACTTATATATGATTTTTTTTTAATCCTAAATTGGAGATCAATTATATGGCCTTACTGCATGCACTCTGGAATTTGGTAGACTTTACTTCTCATTTTATTATCCAAAAATAGTACTTAAGTATTTAAACAGAGAAAGGATGATTTAAATAAAACAGGGATTACTCATTATACCAGAAGCTTGCTAACTACTTCTTTCATGATTGTGGGTTCCCCTCCCCTTCCCCAAATGATACAGTTGGTTTCAATAACAATTATAATAAATTTAGTTTAATTCTTTATCCAAGTGTATGCAAACAAAGTTTGCGCCTGAAAATATCTCAGTATCTCCCATAATGCAAAGCATATCTCCTTGCGGACATGTATACTGCTATGCATTAAGGGAAGGGCCACTACCCAGCCTGGTTTCAACCTTTACTGAGGTCTCGTCAGTGGGAGGCAGACCCAAATGTGGAGATACTAAGGCAGAAGCAATAGGAAAGGTCATATTTATCTATAGGAGTTGCACAGGTGTACCAACTTATTATTGAATTACTCTGGATTTAGAGAAGGATGTTGGAAGTTTATTTTTCACTTGGTTAGACTATAATAAATTTAGTTTAATCCTTTATCCAAGTGTATGCAAACAAACTTTGCACCTGAAAATATCTTCAGGACTGAGGTAAGGTAGTGCAACACCAGGCAACTCCGAGCAAAGGTGGACCAAGTTCTCATCACTCCGTGTCTCAGTATCTCCCATAATGCAAAGCACATCTCCTTGCAGACATGTATACTGCTATGCATTAAGGGAAGGGCCACTACCCAGACCGGTTTTAACCTTTATTGAGGTCTCATCAGTGGGAGGCAGACCCAAATGTGGAGATACTAAGGCAGAAGCAATAGGAGAAGTCATATTTACCTATAGGAGTTCCCAACAAGTGTACCACCTTATTACTGAATTACTCTGGATTTAGAGAAAGATGGTGTTGCAATACCTTACCTCAGTCCTGAAGATATTTTCAGGTGCAAACTTTGTTTGCATACACTTGGATAAAGGATTAAACTAAATTTATTATAGTCTAACCAAGCAAAAAATAAACTTCTAACATCTTTACCTATAGGCAACTCCTATAGGGAAATATGACCTCTATGAAGGAAGTAAACTATCTATCAAAACAAGTAATAACAAATGCATCAAGTCTCTATAAACTGGTACAGGAAGAAGCTCTGCATCCAACTCTGACATTTTTTTCTCCCCTTGAATATAAATGACTCTATTGCAGTTTTGTTGGAAGAGTACCCACTTTCAAGTTACCACTGCTAGTGAAACTCAGGTGAACTGCATGAACTCGCTCTGGTTATTGAAAACAGAGATCAGCATTGATGTACAGCATTGCTATTCTGAAATCAGTTCAAGGGTGGCTATATTCTGAAAATTACAACCAACATACAACATGACCTTCTCAAAACATACCTCAAAATGTACATGAATATTAAATGAAATTTTACTTCAAATAGATTGATCCATTGATTTTGTGTTTAGATTGTTAAACCCACTTGTCATACAAGCAACAAATTACTTTATGAGGCATTCATACCAAGGATTGGCAAACAATTCGGTCTCTCCACACCCATAATCCACATAGTACAATGCTGAATTTATGACAATCTGTGCTAAACTGTGCTTTCAAAATGTTTATTTTGAAAGCTTTTCCTGATTTGCCAAGTTAGCAAAGATGATGTCACATCTTCTACTCATTGTTAGGAGATTGGCAGAAATTTTATAAGTACTTGTAGCCTCATTGCATTTGACAGCTTGATGCAACATCTCAAATCCAATAAGAGTACCAATTCAGAATAAAGTTTGTCAGAGAATAGAGATGTTTCTGGCCACTCCATCTAAACAATAAAAAGCAAACCATTTAATCATTCCACTTGAATGATATTAACATTTCACTTTCACGAGAGCAGACATCAGACCTCCAAGGACTCTTCATGCCTTGATAAAAGACTGATAATCCTGCTTAGCATAAACATATGCAAACAGTTTTATTTGTGTTAATTATTTATTATATCTTTATCTTATCAATCTTGACACTGTTACAGACTGTGGTCAGTAAGAAAGGGTTATAGAAGGCACCTGCTTTTAGCACAGAATAATCACTTGAGGGATGTGGGAGGCAATTACACTCAAAAGAGGGGAAAATATACTAGTATACATACATAATAAACATATACATATATTCTGCATATTTTCAAACATGTTCACATTATCCATTTGGCCAACCAGGCAGTGCAGGTAGTGTTTCTTAACTTCCTTATACAAGTTGCCCAAGTCCTGATAATACTTCAGGCACAAACTTTGTTTGCTTACACTTGGATAAAGAATTAAACCAAGTATACAATTTCTTGGTATCTTTAATTTATATCAAAACAAACCAAATGTCAAAACATTTAAATATCTTTATATAATTTTGTTTTACAGAAGATTTTAATGTTAACCAAATCTGGAATAAAAGATAAAGCAATACAAGTATTGTTATGTTGATAAAATTAGGTTTGTTGAAATGGTATTCCATTGCAAGAAAACTATGCAATGGAATAACCAAGCAAGGACATTCATCCGAACCATGCCTCAATGGTTAAAGTCGCTAATGGAAACAGTTTTTCACATTTAGCAGCAACAAAAAGAATTAAGAATAAAAGAATTGGAATTAAGATACCTGTAGCTGTTTTTTATGCCACCACATTAAACAGACATCAAGTGAAAAATAAACTTCAACTTCATTGCAATGCTGATAATCATATCCAGTCCACTATTAACTGAACTTCTCTTTTCTGTTTGTGATACATGGCCGCTGTGACATCATTCATGCACTCACAAGTTATGGAGAACAGAATGTATGCTACACTGTAATTATGAAATGAACAGCTGATGGACACAAGAAAAAGAATAGCTAGAGAGAGAGATGTTGTAAAAAGAATGGATACAAGAGAAGGAAAGGAAGTGTGGTAAATGATTCCCTTCAAGAAATAAAGCAAATAAATATAAAGAACAAATAATGATTTTCTGCATATTCCTTAAATTCCTCAGGTTCCTATTAAGAAAATGTATCTTCAGTGTGGTAAAGTAATTTTGTGATTGAAGATTGGAAAGAACACTATGGAGTGTATTGGAACTCAATCAAGTAAAAGCACAGTAACATTCCAAAATAGCTGTGTTCTGTTTCATCAGTGGGTAGCTGATGTTTACAAAATAAACCATCAATGTTTTAATACCTGCCTTAAAAAAGAAACTGAATGTGCTTAGAGTCAAGTATAGCTGAAGACACGGGTATGATTTTCATGTAATTGTGTGTAAGAACATTTGCTGCTGCCATTAGTATTTCTCTTGAAACACTTTCATAAATTCAGATTACTCAGAATTTTTTAAAAAGAGAGGTATGTAAACTGAAGTTCAAGAAACAAAAAAGCTAATCTGCTGACAATTTTGTGCATGATAAATTCATTTGCTACTTAACTACTTCCTCAGTAGAACCTTCTGTGGGACCAGGCACAAATAAGTCTTTGTCCAGTTCCACATTCTGATACTTGCCAACATACTCTACTGGATACTGCACGCCATTCAAGACGATTATCCTTGTATTTAGTATTGAATACCATAATTACTACTTTTCCCTGATCAGTATTAACATCTTGTATTTGTTGCTTAGAAAAATTTCACCTGTTTTTGTCTTCTTTGTTTTGATAACACGAATTATATCGATTTAGTACTTATCCAGTTCTTCTGCTAGTGCCATTTCTTTAACAGTGAAACAATAATAAAAGATTAAAGAATGACAAGTCATTCTTTAATTGCTTGTATGAATAAATTTTAATTGATAATAATTATATATACTAAAATATGTATATATGTATCTCATAAGGGGAATACTTACAGGTGGCCCAGCTTCTCCTACTTCACCTCTAATACCCTGAAATCCTTGAGGACCCTAGAAAAATAAATTTTTAATTAATATATTAATCATTCTGAAATTTTGGCATTTTTCTATTAGTATATGCTTTTCTAATAGAAACTTTATACATAACTAAAGAACAGCTTTAAAATATCTAAGGATATTAAGAATAATATTATCATCAGCCTACCTAACCGTTATACAATAAAAGGACTCAATCGAGGAAGTTCATTCTAATTATTATTCATTATATTGTTATTCAATTTCTAAAAATTCTTGCTCCTCCCATACTGCCTTCCTATAAAAATTCCTCTCTCTATCAAATACCTGCTCTCACCAGATTATATATATTTATTATCACCATAATCATCCATCAGGTCCCATGGAATCAAAGCTTTATTGTGGAGGACCTTGCAATCAACAATGCACGTCACAAATAGTTTAAGCATTGTTTTTGTGCATTTTTAAATCACACCCACAAATGTTGTAAACCTATCATACATTTAGTACTGTGAGCAAAGTTGCATAATCTGGCAATCTAGTTCTAGAGACCAAATATGGAACTTTTTTCAAGTTACTTCAGGCCTCCAATTATAAGAGGTTTCGAAAAGTAAGGTAACACTTTTTTTTTAATCACGGTGAAAGGGAATGAGAAAAAAACACAGTGGACAGACAGATAGACCCATTAATAACATTCAAAATATGGATGATACCACTTATTAGATGTGACTTCTCCATGCTTAACTTGAACTATTTCTTTTTCTCCTTATTCATCTTAGAATCTTCTTCAAATTCGACTGTTTTCCCTTGATCCCAGATCATCCCCTTCCCTTTTTTGTCTACCTGCATTCACATCCTCTTGGAGCATCACCCTTTCTCACACTGTGTTTCCCTGTCCACCCTGAGACTCCCCGTTTCCAGTTTGTCTTGCACACTTCTTCTCTCTTTCTCTATACTCATGCTACTCACTTCTTCATTCATAACCACCACTTCAATCTCTCCTTTCTTACTCTCTCCCACTCTTTCAAATTGCTTCTTACTTGATCAGATTCATTCTCTGTGCTCATTTCTCTACCTTCCAGCAGTCTTTCAAAGTGACTAACACCAAAACCATTCAAATAGTGACCATGAAATGTATAATGAAATTAGCCAAGCAAATAAGAAAGGATGATCATTATGGGTGATTTTAATTATGGCAATATAGACTAGGATGATGAGATAGCAACTGGAAGTAAAAAAAATGAATTTGAGTTTTGAGGGACAACTACCTCAGGCAGCATATAAGGATTGAGGGTCTTGGATTTGATCACTACATCAATGTAATGATAAATTTATCATTATATTAATTATATTAATGTAATGATAAATTATAAATAAGGATGTAATTATAAATGAGGTCAAATCACCTTCCAGTTGGTGACAGTGACCATAAAGTGATTACCTGGGTGGTTGCCAGCAGTGTGAGGACTTCCATGAGGAAAGGGTATATGTAGAACTACAAGGCTGGTGATTATGAGGAGCTCAGGAGACAGCTCGTAGTTGTAGCATGGAATGAGATCAATGCAGCTTGGGGGTTATTCAAGAACTGTCTCTAGTATAAGCAATGTCTAAATGTATTCCAAGGATCAGAAGGTTAAATAAGGTAGGTGTTAAATGGATCAACTGAAGAGATTAAGCATGCAATACAGAGGAAAAAGGCATTAAGGAGACAGCATAAGAGGAGTGGTAATAATCAATAACATGAGGATTACAAAGAACAGGCAAGCAGGTGTGACTTGGTTGGTAACAGCGGTAGCAAAAGTGAAGTATGAGCAGCAGTTAGTTAATGAAGCTAAAATGAATCCTAGGGAGTTCTTTCAATATGTAGCCAGCAAAAAAAAAAAGAATGATTATAGAAGGATGACACTGATTGGAAAAAATGGTATAAGAACAACTGATGGAGGATATAGTTGAAATACTTAATGAGCAGTTCATAAAGGGTCTAGGTTCAGTGGGGCAACACCATGGAAGTCAGTACTTCCTAAAATGGTAAAGTTGAAACAAACTATATGTCAGACAATGGCTGAGATGGTCAAGAAATGGATTGATTAACTAAACTATCCTCTTCTGGACAGCATCCAGAATATGAAAGGGGAGGTTATTGTACTATCCCAAGCATTAAAACAGTATGCTAAGATATGGGATATGGGCAGATATGGGATTTGAAGAAGATTAGCAACTAAGCAGGTGAAAAGTAATATTTTGAAATGAAAAGAACTTTGGAGGAGCTGAGGATGCTACAAATTTGATGTGTTTGTTCTTCCAGGAAAGGCTAGAAATAAATGTCTGTCCTAGAGATCTAATTTTGTCTGGTGAGCTGGGTATTAACAAAAGGCAAGGGGAAGGTGAATTGTTTCACAAGAAAAAAAAGAATGGAATGTATTTAGATAATAATAATAATAATAATAATAATGTATTTAGGTAAAAGCACTGAAGATGGCCAGGTTGCCATCATCATATTGATGAAATTGAAATGTTGGAACACTGCAAGGCTTGAGAATGAATAAGAAGAATAGAGTTTACTATTATCAGCAAAAGTACAGAAAAGGTTAGAATCATTGAAAAAAGTTATGAATAGGAGAAATAAGATATGACAGAACAGAACTCTTGGAAACTGTATTGGTGGCAAAATCTAAAGAGAGGTTGCAATGAACTGGAACAAAGTGATTGGTAAGAAAAAACAGGCTTTACTTTTCTTCCATTGACCAAGCTGGAAGAGATGAAGTATTTGTGATCAAATGCAAATTATCCATCTGCAATCAGAATACCAGATAATCCACTCTCCAACAAATGACTGGCCTGATTGGGAAAGTGGAGAAGGTTGCCTGGTATTCTGTGCAAATCCAATCAGTTTTACTGAAGACAGTATACTATACTTTATTGGCATTAGTGAAACATGGCTTACGGAAGATGACATAGTTAGCGGGATAGAATGTGTAGGTTATAGTGTGTTTAGGAGGGACAGAGAGAATAAAATGGGGGGAGGAGTGTTATTGATGATAGCTGATAAACTGCAGCCAAGGAGAATAGAAGTTGTATTTCAGAATAGTGAAAAGAGCTCATTTGAGGTTATCTGGTGTGAGATTGAGACTAGCAGAACGAAATATACAGTTGGGTGCTGCTATAGACCAGGTGATGGAATAGATGGTGGTGATAGTATGCATAAACAAATTGATGAAATGAGTGGAAGGAAGGCAATTATTACGGGGGATTTCAACTATGGTAACATTGACTAGAAAGAGCAGAAGACACATGTGAGGAAGGAACTGGATTTTATTCAGTTACTAAGGGATAACTATCTGAGACAGCATGTAATAGAAAATACTAGGGGTTTGAGAGTGCTTGACTTGGTAATAGCATCTGAGAATTTGACTGTAATGAATATGACCATGTTGCCACCTATTGGTGAGAGTGATCCTAAGGTCTTGACCTGGGAGGTGGCTAAAGGTGTGGAATTTTCGATTAAGACAGGGTATATGTGGAATTACCGTGCTGGCAAGTATGACAAGCTTAGGAGATTGCTTGGTTCAGTGCCATGGCATGTAAACCTGCAAGGGCTGGATGTCGATAGAGAATGGGAAGCGGTCAAGGAGCATTTGCAGGAAGTTATGGCTGATTGTATACCTAGGGTCCGAATAGTAAAACAAGTAGGGGTTTAATGGATGAATAACACCATTAAGCTTGAGCTGCAAAAAAAGAAACAACTGTGGAGGGAATTTAAAGAGAAAGGTGACCTGCAGGCACACAAACAGTATAAAGCGCAGGGCAGAAGGGTAACGAGTGTGGTAAGAAAAGCAAAAGCAGATTACGAAAGGAAACTAGCTATGCAATCTAAAGAGAATCCCAAACAGTTCTTTCAATATGCTGCAAGTAAAAGAAAAACTGTAAACGGCAGAATTAATTTAAAGAATGCCGATGGCAAGGAGGTCACTGAATCAGTCGATATAGTGGAATTACTAGGTGAGCACTTTGCAAGAGTATATCATCCAGGTGGTGACATTGAAAGAATGAAGGAACCATTAGTTTATATGGGAATTGTGGTGAATGAAGTGGATAGTCTATTACAGAACCTTAATGTGAATACATCTGTGGGATTGAATGGTATACTGGCACGGGTCTTATGTAAAGCGGCTAAAGAATTATCAGTGCCCTACCATGTCGTTTAATCTGAGTCTCGGGTCTGGTTTAGTCCCAAAGGTGTGGAAAGAGGGGAAAATAGTTCCACTGCATAAAGGAGGATCCAAGACTACCATTGCAAATAACTGACCGATCAACATATCAGGAGTCATTGTCAAGGTCTTGGAAAAAGTAGTCAAGGGAAAAATACAGGAATGGTTTGATGAAAATGAAATACTGTATGGAGGACAGCATGGCTTTGTGAAGGGTAGATCATGCCTCAGTAACTTGCTCAAGTTTTATAACACAGTGATGGCTGAACTGGATAAGGGTAATGGGTTTACAGTGATACTGCTAGACCTGGCTAAGGCCTTTGACAGGATACCACATGGAATTCTAATCCGTAAACGGCAACATATGGGAATGGATAAAGGGTTGGTGAGATGTATAGGAGGGTGGTTGATGGAGAGATATCAGAGAGTAGTTTATTCAGGAGTAGAGTCCAAAAGATGGCCTGTGACTAGTGGTGTGCCGCAGGGTTCTGTTCTTGGACCACTGCTGTTTAATTTGTTCATTAACAATATAGGGAAGGATCTAAAAGGAACGGTTCATTTGTTCACTGATGACGCAAAGTTGGGTAGGGCAATAGTGAATGAGGAAGATGTCAAAATCTTGCAGGATGATTTGGACAGTTTGGAGGTCTGGGCTAAGGAGAATGGATGTCAATTTAATGTGACAAAATGTAAGGCTATGCATTTTGGGGTGAAAAGATTAACAGTTCCACATTGGTGGAACTGTACTCCAGGAGATTGATGAATCCAGGGACTTGGAAGTGTTGGTGGATAGGGAGATGAAGTTTAGGGGGCACATTGCAAAAGTGGCTAAATCAGCTCATCAAATCACTTGGTTGCTGAAGAATACTTTGATGAGCAGAGATAAGCAAGTTATTGTTTCTCTGTATCGAGCCTTGATAAGATCCCATCTCGACTTCTGTGCCCAGATTTGGTAGGTTTCTTCTTGATGGGGAGGAGGTTGAGAGGATCCAGAGGCGAGTGACCAAGATGATAGCAGGTCTATGGAATGAACCTTATGAGAACAGGTTGAAGATTTGTGGGTTGCAGAAATTGGTTGATAGGCAGAAAAGAAGAGATATGATTGAGACATTCAAATTGCTGAAGGGGTTCTATAGGATTAATTCAGAGGATATTTTTGAGAGTAGGACTGGTGTTGGGAGGACTAGGGGACATTTATGGAAGCTGGGCAAGAGTGTGGTTAGTAAGGGTGTAGAGCTGGGTTGTTCTTTACTTTTAGAGTGGTAAATGAGTGGAATAAGCTGCCAGAGTCTGTTGTGGGTGCTATGACAGTGAATGAGTTAAAGGCAAGGTATGATAGATACTGTGAGAATGTCGAATAGTTGTGTGAACATAATGTTTAGGGCCTCCCTCGATAAGTCTAAGGACTCCTTGGAGTCGTCCGTAGTAATAATAATACTTCATTTCTCTTTCTCTTTTGTAAACCTTGCACTACACAAATCAACAACACTTCCAGAATATCGACCTCTATAACCTTAAATTCAAATCTCCAAACTAATATTCAATGGCATGATTTAATGATAACCTCATTAATACAATCGAAACTCAATATGATCTTATTTCTGATAAAAATTAAGTATTTCCTTCCAGATTTATTATTATTATGCAGGTATCTCCATGGAGTCAGAAGACTCACTGTTCACACACTAGTCATGATTCACACAATACCTATCGTATCTCTCCTTAAACTTATTCATGATGGAGCACTCACAGCCACCTCTGGCAACCCATTCCATCCATTCACCACTTTATAAGCAAAAAATCTGTTCCTAACATCCCTTGCTAACCACACTCTTACACAATTTGCAGGAATGATCCCCTCATTCTCTCCCTTCCTGTCATGTACTGAAAAAGTCTGTGTCAATCCTATAAAACTCCTTTAATAATTTATATGCTTCTATCATGTCTCCTCTTTTTCACCTACCCACTAATTTTTGAAGCCTACAGACTGTCAATCTATTCTCATAAGAAGCCTTTCACAGACCTGCAACAATCTTTGTTACTTGCTTCTGGATGCTCTCAACCACCACAGAATCCAGGAGTCCAGATCTATGTACAGTAGTCCAAATGTGACTTTATTAAAGCTTTATATAGAGGGAATAATAATCTATCTCTATCCCTGCTTGTTAATGTGTTCCTCAACAACCATGTAATTTGATATGCTGCTTCGGTTACCTTTGCAAAATATGCTCTTTAAACTTCAACTTCTTGTCCACAATCACGCCCAAGTCCTGGCCTCATCAGTTTCCCACAGTTCGGTTCTGTTAATATAGTATGCAGCTTGTGATCTCTTCCCAACCTTATACTTGGCCACATTAAACTGGCAGCCATTTACTTTTGCCCATATTGATAGTCTATTAGCGTATTCCTGCAAGATCTCTGAATCACTTTCATCCATTTCTCTTTCCAGTTTTGATATCATCATCAACAGCTGTCAAATCATTTCCATTATCACTGATATACAAATTAAACAACAGAGAGCCATATACTGAGTCCTGTGCCTTCTGGATTCAACTCCTTCATAAACTAATATTTATGATTGGTCAGAGGAGCTGATAATTCTCATGTACATTCTTGCAATACACAGACCTATATGCCATCTAATCCCATGGTTGTGTCATATTGAGGTTCTGCAATATTTTTAGCATCTCCAATTCTTCAACCTCTATTCTCCTATCAGTCAATGTCGCATCTGACATTGCAATGTCACCACCTAGATGGCACACCCCTGCAAAATGCTCACTCAGCAATTCAACTACAGGTAACCCTCGTATAGCGCAGTACTTATACAACATGGTTTCGATATAAGACAGTCTACAAACTGTAGTAAACCTTTATCTTTTCATATATTTTTCAACTCGCAACTTAAAAATCAAATTTTATCTTCGTTAAATTTGCATCTGCCTGTATCGCACATGTAGTTATAAGTACTGAATTTATATTAGGGGAAATACCCTTTAGCATGCATGTACGTCAATTGTTTACCGTATAAAGTGTTTATTGTTGAAAATTGTCTTCGTTTTCTGCCAGGAAAGCGCATTAAAAATCATAAGTGTGTTAATCTCAAGCTGAGCACTTTATTTTTTGGTGAGTTACATACAATATGTAATGCTTTTTTTATGTAAAAAAAATATTTTTATAGTAATGGCCACTTAGAACGCTTTTGCAATATAAGCGTTTGTTAATAGGAATAAACCCACTCCTGTAAACTGCTAAGTAACAAGTGAACAAGACCGAAGATACATTCGTTTCGATCAGCACATGAGACTCAACCTTCACAAACTTCTTCATAAGTGCTCCAATCTCTTCAATAGTGAATTAAATGATGGAGAAACCGATTTAAATTAGAAGGAACTGGTACAATTAATTGTTGACGTCAAACCAAATGGCGAGGAAAGTTTTGCCGATTCTGATTATGATGAATCCGTTAAAGAATTCAGTTTAAAGAAATTAGCAGAAGGAATGGACTTGGCAAGAAAGTTATTTTATGGATAATGATCTCTCAATGGAGCGCTCCTGAAAATTCACAAGACAATTGGATATTTGTTTAGCTCCATATTATGAACTTAATAAAAAATGGCAGCATAGCGGTAAGCAAGGTCTTATTACTACTGACTTCTTGATAACTAAACCAGCCGAAGTATGCAATGAGAATTATACAAACGATGTCCAAGAGATTTCGAGTGATGACGACATCTGGCCACACGTAAATAAAGAACGTCTATGAAATGTTAGTTTTGAAGAGAGTGATGACGATTAAAATATACACTTTATTTTATTTTGCCTAAAACATTTATGCATTATGTGCAATTAAGTTTATGTACAATTTATAATTTTTTATAATTTTATACTATGTATTTGTTTCATAGTTTATGTTTTCTTAACTTACGTGAATTAAATAAAAATATTTTTTTGTTGGATATGTCATTGTTTATATAATCTTAAAAAAAAAAAAATTTCAGAACCTAACCCTACTTTTTCTATGTGATCTGAGTCTCGCATAACGCGCCGTTTTTGTGGAACCAAACATCCGCGTTATACGAGGGTTACCTGTATTTTGGTTTTGTTTTGTTGTGTTACCTCCCCATCATCAGCACTTTTTAAAGTTATCCTTCCATAGTCATTCCTTCTTTAACTTGCGACATAATGAAAGAATGCTTTAGGATTTATTTTGACCTCGTCAGCTAGATCTCTCTCTTAATTAGCTTTGGACTTCCTTACCATAAAGGTCACCATTCTTGTCTGTGCTTTATACTGCTCATGGGCATGCTGATCACCTTTTTCTTTATAATCCTTCCACAACCTCTTCTTTGTGTGCAACTCCTGCTTAATGAAGCTATTCATCCATCTAACTCCTACCTGATTTATCCTTCTGACAAAGCGATTTCTTTTCATACTGTGATTTAGCTTTCCATACAATACTCTTAACCTTGGCCCCCACAAGGGTAGGACTGACAGGGCTCTGGGGGCCAGGAAGTAGGGTGGGCCCGTCTTGTTGGGTCGGCCAGTTAAGTGAGACTAACAAAAGACAAAAAAGAAACTTTATAAAATAAGAATGAATATGTGCTGAGAGGGACTACATAGATTTTGCAATCATTTCCAACCCATTATCCATCTTTTCAGACTTATGCTTCTGACCTTCCCATTTGAAAGGATTTACTTTAGTTTTTGTTTTTCATTTGCTCGCTTTCTATGCAAGCCGTCGTTTCAATGCCGACGCTGCCCCGATGTTACCAGCACACTACCCTACCGGTGCGTATGCTACGGATGCTGAGAGAATTTTATTTTGTTCATAAAAGAGAAAGCTTTATTTGATAGTTTTAGTTGGCTAAGTTGATCTCAAGAAACTGAAAATTTTCTACAAAATTCTTTATTTGAGAAGAATTTGTCTTATTTGAATTAAAATTTTGCTAGTTAGCAAGTAAAAGAAAATATAAAGCTTTTTTAGTTATGTTTTTTTGCATGAAATAAACTTAATTTTTTTTTCCAGATCATACAAATTTGAGATATTAAAAATATTTAAATAAATTGCTCTCAAGCAAGCAAAGACATTCTAGTTAAAATAAATAAAATCCCAATGTCTGATTCAAAGTACAAACATAAGTCCAGAGCTCAGAAGAGGAAACTTAAATCCGAGAGAGAGAGAATCGAAAGCATCACGAAGTTTAAAAGGACATAGTTCCCAGTACTGATCATAATAAAGGTGGTGATAATGTTTGTGACACTGAAATCCAAACAGAATATCAGTGTCAAATCGAAACTCATAAAGCAGTCGAAAGTCAAGCGACTGTTACATGTGAACCTCTTGCAATGGAAGAAAAGGCTGCAAGTGAAAAACCTGCAGGAGGAGTGACTATGGAAGAATATGATACAGTTGATGCTTCAGTTGTAGGCCCTGTTGAAAAATCTCATATAAAATATGATGACCCTAGTATTTGGCTTAGAGTAATCTCAAACAACATGCAGCAAGAGACAGTACGAACTATCAGCTTTCAAGAATTCCAAAAGATTTATAAGGAATTGACAAGAGATCTTAATGGTATGAAATTTCAAGATTTTTTGCACTCCAAGATTTTTTGCTCAATACACACCAAAAATACTACAAAAAAGTCAAAAAGACGTATAGCATTTCTGACAATCTGAGGCTTAGTCACCATCACCACTGGTCAGACTGTCGGGCGTTTATGCCGCAACTCCCTGATCGCCGTAAATTCCCAAACGCACAGCAGTATGATAGATTTGTTTAAATCTAGACTCTAGACCAGGGGTGGGCAACTTTTTTAAGTGTGCCTGCCAAAATCGCCAAATCTTTGATGCAAAATTTTCTCACATGCTAACCGAAATTTTGGGGAACATATTATTATTTGGTGTCTTTTAAGTATTGGGAAGACCTTTTCAAATAATCAGAAATCACACTAGATACCAAAAAAAAAACAACAAAGAACATTGTAAGAGTGATTATTGTAAGTTAAGTAAGATTGAATGAATGTAAAAATTAGTGATGGAATTTTTACTTCTTGCTTCTAATTTTTTAATTTTCTAATTTTTACTTCTAGAAGGACTTTTAAAAAGTCCTTCTACCCTGTTGATAGCGTGAATATTTTTTATTTGCATTTAAGTGTAATTCTAGCAGCCATATAAAGCCGCACAATTTAAAGACGCAATTTTTAACATCATCAAGAGTAAACAATAATTCTGAATTTTTTTTTTTTTATAAAGATCAGTCAGACAAGTTTTTTCAAGTTTTTCCAATATATTGCAGTGCACAATCTCATAATCGTTTTACTTGACTAAAGCACAATAAAAGAAAATAAAATTAAAGATATAATTTTATTACTTCTTAATCCCTTATGAGTAATATATAAAAATTATAGACAAAATAAATTGTTATTTTACCTACATAATATATTAAACAGAAATTAATCTTTACCATTTTTAGCAGAAAACATCGAATCAAAACTAGAGAAAGAAAAATAGTGGACATTTTATTTATTTAGCATCAATGAGACTTCTGCTGTCGCTGCATCACTAATGCCAGATAATTTATATCAGCTTTATATTTTGTAACCTGTAAGATATGCATACGCTACTAGTTTCATCAGTAAGGCTATTCCTGTTACAAGACTTAACAAAGTTCATCGCTGAGAACAATGATTCATAAGAATATGTAGATGCAGAAATGGATAGTAATGTTGTTGCAAGGATTTTTAAACATACAAAAGTTTCAGGAATAGCATTCCAAGTTCTTAGTACCTCTTTTTCTGCACTTCTCTCTGTTACTCCCATCTCTAATTGCTCCTTTTCAATATTTTCCAAGTTAACTCTGAGGTCAACAAATTTCTGCCTCCAAATTGAGCTACTTTGAAAATAAATCAACTGCATTTCAAAATCATTTATATTTATCCACGAAAACATCAAACATCTTCAAGTTTATTTGAAGATGTTTTCGTGTCCTGTAGTTTGAGGTTTTCAAGTCATTTAAATGTTCGCAAAAATCTGCAAAAAACATCAATTTACAAACTCACACGATGTCAACATTTCTTTATAATACATTTGTTGATTAGTCAAAAAGATTTATCTAATCCAGGCATTCAACAAATCGTTTCTCAACTAAGCCAATGAACATTGTTGTACATCATTAGTCCTTTGTACACCGAATCCACCTCATTTAATAGATTCTGAAATTGTCTTTTATTCAAAGCACATGCAGAAATGTAATTAACAACCTTGGTTACTGTTAAAGATACCAAGCTATTTTAAACCTGGTTTTACTCCATTTACCAAGTAAGCAAACAGACAAACAAGTCAAGTTTGCGCCTGCACGTATTGCAAGTCTAGCTGACCCTCAAAGTAGTGCAAGACAAGGCAACTCATGGTAAAGGTAAAATAAGCTCTGATCACTATTCTTAATATTTACCCTTAATGCACAGCCCATCTCCTTGAGGAGATGTATGATGCTATGTATTAAAGGCAAGGGGCCACTACCCAGACCGGTTTCGACCTTTATTGAGGTCTCATCAGTGGGAGCCTTGACTTGCACTACTTTGAGGGTCAGCTAGACTTGCAATACGTGCGGGGCGCAAACTTGACTTGTTTGTCTGTTTGCTTACTTGGGAAATGGAGTAAAACCAGGTTTAAAATAGCTCGGTATCTTTAACATTTATTATACCCAAGGTAAAATACTTTCTACATTTATATCTCATCCGGAGATTTTTATTTAATAAGGTTAAAACACACCTTATGGTAACTTGTTCTGGTAAAATACTTATAAGCTCTGTATTACTAAAATCTTGGTATTTCTAGCCTAGCTCCTACTGATGAGACCTCAAAAAAGGTTGAAACTGGTTGGGGGCTATTATGAGTTCACTCTCTTAAGGTTTTTGCCTTAAGGGAGCAATTTGAGTGTCCATGGAAAGTGTTTTCCGGCATGGCCCGGTGAGGGGCTTTGTCGGTGAATGCTTTTCTTCGGAATATGAGAGGTTCTGCTCGGTGGTGGTGGTGGAAGGCCATCACTGAGTGGAGCCAAAGCTGAGATGGACGGTCTTTCGCCCACAATTGAGTGGCCTAGGGATCGTCCAAATTTTTAGAGATGGCTTTACTTATTCATAAGGTCGAAACTGGTCTGGATAGTGACCCCTTGCCTTTAATACATAGCATCATACATCTCCTCAAAGAGATGGGCTGTGCCTTAAGGGTAAATAAATATTAAGAATAGTGATCAGAGCTTATTTTACCTTTACCATGAGTTGCCTTGACTTGCACTACTTTGAGGATCAGCTAGACTTGCAATACGTGCAGGTGCAAACTTGACTTGTTTGTCTGTTTGCTTACTTGGTAAATGGAGTAAAACCAGGTTTAAAATAGCTTGGTATCTTTAACATTTATTATACCCAAGGTAAAATACTTTCTAAACCTTGGTTACTGTTTACATCACTTCTTGAAGTTCCTTTAGGCCAGCTTTTGCACATAAATTCTCCTCATGTAGGATGCAGTGAAAAACTTATCAATGGATGACCACCATATTTTGCAAACAGATTTACAAATCCTGCTTCCATACCAATCATGCTGGGAACACCATCTGTTGTGATGGATATACCACTTTTAAAATATCAATTTGCTGAATAGATAATTCATTCATAACTGCTTTACATATTTCAACCCCACTGATATGATCAGGTAGTATTACAAGGTTAATCCTCTCTTCACATACTTCGACATCCCTACAAAATCGAGCAAAGATTGCCAGCCTAGCTGATGATGTACTGTCTGTGCTCTTATCAACACAAATAGAAAAGAACTTACATGAAGCGAAATCTTTTGTTAATTGTTCTGCTGTATTCTTTTCTAACTTAAGTATCCTATCCTTAATTGTTTTTCTACTTACAGACAATTCTTTAATGCGTTGAATAATTTTTAGCTTTTCTGAAAGATTGTCAAAAAGGAAAGGAGCACATTCTAGCCATGCTTCTTTAATACTCCCCATCATTGAGTGGTTTTCAAAAGTTATTGTCCAACCTCAAAACTAGCAGCAACTAAGTTGGAACTAGGCCTACCTGAAATAAATTTCATCAACATAACGGACTATTTTTTTGTCTTGCTCGGTTCACGAGAAATTAATTCTCTCTGTTCTTGCTCACTTTTATTACTTAATTTCTTGTGAACAGCAAAATGTCTCTTTACAGAAGAAGTCTTACAAACAACTGATTCAGAACATAAAATGAATAATGCTTTATTATCTTTCTTAATCATGCCAACTTTTTCAGTCCAGTATTCTTTAAATTGTCTAATATCCTTTTCATTTGAATGTCTATGTTTCTTTGCTGGTGGCTGTCACATTCTGCTCAATCTGTAAAGAGCAGGAAGCAAATAAATAAATAAATATATATATATATGAAAGCGGGGGTGGGTGCTTAAGGGTCAAAGCTGTATAACTGAGAGGAGACCTCCACATAGCCTTTAAAGGAATGCGGAGAACCGAAGAGGGCTTCTGACCTAATGTCCAATCCTCACCTTCTCGTGGTGCACCCTGTTGGGTATCTACTTTGATACTGAACGAACGAGGATGGGCTGGCAATTTGGGATTTAGCCGACCAAATTGTATTCTTATTGGTTAAACCAAAATAAAAAATGATGGTACAACATGACAAAATTTCATGCCGGCTGGGGCGTCGCCCGGTTAAACAAGGCCCCCCGTTGTTTTCGCCAGGGAACCAGGGCGAACAGCGAAAAGTCAGCTACTGGAACAAATCTGAAAACAAACCCCAACTCAACATCACCAGAGTTAAAGATCGGTACTATCAACGTAAGAAGCCTGAATGGCAAAGAAATGGAGCTAGCTGAGGAATTAGATAAGTACCAGATCGGCATAATAGGGGTGACTGAAACAAAAAAGACCAAAACTGGTGAGATCTTTCTGAGCAATAAATACAAAATGTTATATTCAGGCAATAACAATCAAGGAAAAGAAGGAGTAGCCATAGTATTCAACACAAAATACGAGGCTAATCTTCTTGAATGGCAGTCAGTCTCAAGTAGAGTAATGTGGGCAAATATGAGAATGGGGAACTGGACAATGAGACTTATTTGTGCCTATGGTCCCACAGAAGGTTCTACTAAGGTAGAAGTGGAGGAATTTTTTGAGGCTTTAGAAAAAGCAACTGACACAATGAAAAAGGAAAAGTTGGTCCTTGTTGGGGATCTAAATAGTAGAGTAGGAAATGATTGTGAGACATACAAAAATATTTTGGGAAAATTTGGAGAAAACAGCAAAGCTAATAATAATGGCAAATATCTGTTGGATTTCTGCTCAGGACATGGACTGGTTATTACTAACACCATGTTCCAACATAAAAATGTGCACAAATTCACATGGAGAGAAGAGGCTAGGAATAAGAAAAGTCTCATTGACTATGTTATTGTTGATAGTGATGTTTTCTCCCTCTGGCAGGACACCAGAGTGTACAGAGGATTTGAAATTGGAAGTGATCACTATTTAGTCTTGAGCAGGATAAAATTGAATTTCATATTGAAAAGAATAACATGTAAGAAAGTTTTAAAGCGAATAAAAGTTGAGCAGCTCTCAGATGTAAATTGTAGACTAAAATACAGAAATATTATTGAAAAGAAAATGAAAGAGTTTGATAACAGGAATCAAACCTTGGAGATTCAGTGGCAAACTCTGAAGGAAACATTGATTGATTCTGCAAGAGAGGCATGTGGTGAGGTTGTGTGCAAAGATAAAAAAATCAGAACTCCCTGGTGGACACAGGAAGTTAAAGAGGCAGTGAAGGAAAAGAAGAAAGCATATCAAAAGTTCCTGGCAAATAAGTCAGCTTTTACTCTTACAGAATACAGAGACAAATGTAAGAAAGCTAAACAGTGTGTAAAACTAGCTAAACAAAAGTCATGGGAGGACTTTGGCAAGAATATAGAAAATAAATATCAAGAAGGTGGCAAAATATTCTGGAGGTTGTTGAAGAAGCTTAGGAATGGAGGAAAGAGTGCTGTAAAAGGAATTAGAGATGATAAAGGTGAAATGAAAACAGGAGAAAAAGATATCCTTGAAGTATGGAGTAATTACTTTGAAAAACTGCTAAATGAAACAAGCAGTGATGACAGCACAGTGATAAAAAACACTGACCAGGCATGCAGTCAGGAATACATATCCATACTTGAAGTAGAAAAAGCCATCAAAGGCTTGAAATGTGGAAAGGCAGCAGGAGTAGATGATATTCGACCAGAAATGCTGAAGTATCGTGGTATAAGAGTCTTACAGTGGCTGCACTGCATAGTTCAGAAAGCCTGGACAGAGGGACGAATTCCCGATGATTGGAGTAGAGCTCTCATAGTACCCATATATAAAAAGGGAAATAAAACTGAATGTGAGAATTACAGAGGTATTTCCCTACTGAGTGTTCCTGGCAAGATCTATGCAAGTATACTTGAGAAACGGTTGAGAAGAATTGTGGAAGAAAAGCTTGGTGAAGAACAAGCTGGATTCAGGCCAAATAGAGGCTGTCAGGATCAGATCTTCACTTTACGACAAATAGTCGAGAAAGCATGGGAATATAACAAAGATCTGTATTTAAGTTTTGTCGATTTGGAAAAGGCATATGACAAGGTGCCAAGAGAGAAGCTATTCAATACGCTGCAGTTATATGGTGTCAATGGGGCATTATATCAAGCAATACTTAGTCTTTATTTGAGTTGTGAGTCAGCAGTTAGAATTGAAGGAAGTACAGGAAGATGGTTTAATGTTAAATCTGGTGTGAGACAAGGATGTACATTATCCCCTCTGTTATTCATTATCTATATGGATCACATTATGAAGGAATGTGGTATTAAACCTGATATCAAAATTGGAGATGTTAATGTCAGCTCTTTGCTTTATGCGGATGATGTTATACTTCTAAATAAATCCTCTACAAGTCTGCAAGATTCTCTGACTAAATTGAATAGCTGTTGTAATAGATATGGTATGAAGGTCAGCAATAAAAAGACAAAGACAATGAAAATAGGCAGAATCATTGAAAATGTCAACTGTGTTGTGAATGGAGAACCTGTGGAACAAGTAAAACATTTCAGCTAATTAGGCACAATTTTTACTGAAGATGGTAAACTAAATATAGAAATAGACAACAGAATCAGCAAAGCTGGTATCGTGGGAAGTCAATTGAATAAATTCATATGGAATAAGAAAGAAATTAGTCGGAACACTAAATTAGCTGTATACAAGACTGTGTTCAAACCAATTTTAACTTATGGATCTGAGAGCTGGGTCAGAAGTAAAACACTTGACCAAAGACTAGAGACCGCAGATATGAGAGTCCTGAGAAAGATTAGAGGCGTGAACAGATGGCATCAATGGCAATATCATATTAAAAATGAGGATATTAGGAAAGAACTTGACATTGTCAGCATCCAGGAATGCGTTAGCAGAGCTAATCTCAGATGGTATGGTCACTTAAATAGAATGGGAGAGGAAAGATTAGCAAAACAAGTGTTCTCTGCCAGGTTGGCAGGAAAACGACCCAGAGGAAGACCAAGATATAGGTGGATTGATACGGTACAAAGTGCCTTAGACGATAGAAATATAAGATCTGATAATGTTGGAGTGTTGACAAGTAACAGACTGATTTGGAGGAAAATTGTAGATAGGAAGTTAGTAATGATGTAATTTTTTCATGTAGTACTGTCATATCCTGTACACCCCTTGAGGGTACATGGCAGGAATTTGAGGATGATGATGATGATGATGATGATATATGAAAGCAATTATATAATTGCTTTCTTTATACAGCTTTTAACTTTATTGAAAATCAGATTATGGGGTGTAAAAATGTGGACAGAGACATATAGACACTGACAAAAATTATAATTTGGACTCGGAAAATCTCATTATAATCACTCTCTGCATATACCAACCAAGTTTAAGCAAACCAAAAATTAGTACAATTATAAGCCGACCTACGTACATGCAAATGAAAGAGAAGGGTACATATGCAATCTAATCACGTGCAGATAACACTTCATAATCTTGAATATTGATAATACATCTCACATAGCTTTAAAAATAACTTACCATATTTACTTGAATATAACTCGCCCTCGCATATAACTCGCACCCTGATTTTACTTTACGAAAATAGAAACTGAAAAGCTCCGCGTATACCTCGCACAGAAAAAAAAAAAAGTTTAAACACGTTTCAGGGCGATAGTAACTCACTTTCCGTGGTCAACAACATGTCCTCCCTAGTAACCAATAGTGACTGCAGATAGAAGTAAAAACAGGTTGTTTTATTGTATCACTGAATAAGGTACAGAGAGACATTTGCAGTCTATGTAATATATTTCTCAACAAATAGTGATTAGAGACAACTGGGATAAAAATGGCACTAAGTAATGAATCACATGTTCCCTTCCCACAGAAACTATGCTACTTAGACTCAAGCAAAACCATATGTTGCACTGGCAAACACAGTATCTAACTAAAAACTAGATGTGCAGGAGTCTGTCCAGCTAAAATGCAAGTCAGCAATAAAAATAAATGAAAAGTGTTAAAATTCGTAAACATGTTAAAACTAAGAACTATATAGTGAATATTTTTATGGCAGTTTCAGCTACTGAATTTGGTTGAATGGAATTAGCATTTCAATTCAAAAATTGTCGGCTTGCTTTTATGTTTGACTCACACAATTTTTTGTGAATAGCGAATCAATCATATGCACGTCTTCATAACTGCTCTATCTTTACTGGCCTAGTACCATAGCTGCCTGTTCATTAGTCATTCATAAAGGATTGTTCATTAAGTATCTCAAGTCTTGTAAATTACTGGTAATTTTTGCTTGAAATAATGGGAAAGAAGATGGCGCTATTTGGGTAGGATGCACACAAGGAAACTGCTCTCTGGGCAGGAAACAGCAATAGCAATCACGGTGTGAGATATATGTGGGGATTTTATGAAAAAAATTGAAAACTTTAGTTTTCAGTTTTTTTTGTAAAATCCCCGTAAAATCAAAATTCCCACATATCTCGTACCACGATTTTTAGCTTTAATTTTTGGGGAAAAAGTGTGAGTTATATTCGAGTAAATACGGTATGTTTATGGCAATGTAAAGGAAATTTGCTTTTATATCTAATAAGTTAAACATATTAATTGACAATAAATACTTCCAATCCATATTTTAATGACTTACGATTTAATAAAATCCAAACCCACATATATACCCACTTTAGAAATGGATACATTCTTTACGAAACATGAAAAGATATATCAAATGATGGTAAAGGAGTCATGCCACGTCTGGATGCCTGATGAATGATGCAACAACTGAACTGGACGAAACTTGTACATCAGTATAATGCAGAGATAGATGGCTTGTAAATAGGATCTTTGTTTCTTATTTTCCTATTACTTATTATTACTAAAACAGCTGGTAGGGTTTGCTTCTTTACTGCATTTTTATTTGGTATCACTGTACTTAATAAAATTGTATTATATTAAGTTAAAATATACAAGTCAGTGAAGATGTTTGAAATGTATTTATTGATTTAATTATTTTTTAAGGTGAGCCCTGGGTTGCATGCCTGGAAAAAAGTCGTTGCCGTGCCATGTTTGGCACGCATGAAAATTGCCCACCCCTGCTCTAGACTAACCATAGATAAAGAATACAATAAATATGTTTTCAATGGTTTTGATAACGATATAAATGTTATAAATGTGTAACAGATTAAAAAAAAACTAATGATGAATCAGGCATTTTAGCCTTTTTTTTATACATGCATCAAAAAGCAAAAACCCTAATATAATAGGGAACTGCAGAAATATTATTACCAGGACCCTAAAACCCTATCAATGGCCTTAGTTATATGCAAAATTAGAAGAAGAAGAAAAAAAAAAAAAACGTTTTCACAAATGTGTACTGACTGTACGGTGTCTGTTGCTGAGATGCAGCCGCCATGGTATAAGCAACAGCCAATAAAGCAATTGCCTTACCATGCATTTTATTGTTTTATTTTTAAGAATTTGAATTATATTATGATAGTGAAATGTAATAGTTTTGTTATTTTTATATTTTGTTTATTTTAGTTGTAAGTATAGTTGTTAAAAACTAATTATTAATTAAGTAATAAAAATTACTAATTTAACATAAATAAAAGACAATAAAATTGACAATAAAAAAGTCGATAAATAAAATTGTGTCTCACGTGACACCCCTCCAAAAAAGTGCGCCTGGGACAGACCCCCCCCCAGCTACGCCACTAGCTGTAAATAGCCAATGAAATGGCAACTGTTTCATTTCAGTAAACCAGTCAAATCAACCATAAACAGCTAAACATCCTGTAGACAACTTTGCTCCCTTTGTTTATTCATTTTTTTTTTTTGAGAATAATATATTAGCTGTAGAATTATTATACTTCAAATTTTATTCTAATATTTTATTTTAGATGACTATTAGAATTATTATACTGTAAAATAACATTAACAAATTAAATATCTTAATTATATGGATGAGAAGACTATTTTCAGTCAATTTTTGCAAAGTAAAGTGAAATCTTCAAAGTATAAATTAAACATGACAGTCCCAATGAACTGACATCTTAAAAAAATAAATAAATAAATAAATAAATAAAAATCTTATATTTCTATGACCAAATTCATTATATGTAATATTTTTAAAATGCATAAACTTATTGATAAATAAATAAGCGACTTACAGAAGGCCCAGAAGGTCCAGATGATCCTCGTGGTCCAACTTGTCCCTATATAACACAATTTTTTTTTATTAGGACACTGAAAGTTGCATTAAGTAAATACCACAAAAAAGATAAAAAAGATGAAATGTAAGAAAATGTTTCTCAATACTTACTACATGAGCTTGCAAATAATGGAATGCATCAAGAGGTGCTGGACCTTTATCACCACCACCACCACCAGTACCAACAAGCCCTCCTTGCAAAGCAAGCTGATGAAACCAATTGGAAAGCTGAAATTTTCATTTCAAGAATTTATCGTTAAATTGGATTTAGTTAATTTTCAACATTAAGATCAAACTGAATAAATTTTATTCATGATCTATAACTTATCTCACATTTAACATTGATAAACAACACCATAAGAATGAAAAAAATAAATGAGGTATTTAATAAAGTTGCTGATATTTCACTAGTTTCAAACTAGCATCTTCAGAGCACAAGCAATTTGATACAGCACACAGCCACCAGCAATCAAGTTATTATTAAAAACAGTTTTAATTATAACAGACAAAAGAACTAAAGCCCTAGTTTGATATCCTCTAATGTTGGAAAAAAGATATTACAGCTATTAAATTAAATTTGGGTTAAACAACACTGAAATCTGAAATTTTCTGTAAATCATATAATAAATTTAGTTTAATCCTTTATCCAAGTGTGAGCAAACAAAGTTTGCACCTGAAAGTATCTTCAGGACTGGGGTAAGGTGGTACAACACCAGGACACTCCTTGCAAAGGTGGAGCAAGCTACCAACACTCCTATCTCAGAGTAATTTATTAAAAAAGGTGGCACACCATTTGGCAACCCCTATAGGTAGAGATGACCTGCTTCTGCCTGGTATCTCCACTTGGGCCTGGCTCCCACTGAAGAGACCTCAATAAAGGTCGAAACTAGTCTGGGTTGTGGCCCTTCCCTTAATGCATAACATTAGACATATCCGCAAGGAGATGTGTTTTGCATTATGGGAGATACTGAGATAGGAGTGTTGGTAGCTTGCTCCGCCTTTGCAAGGAGTGCCCTGGTGTTGTATCTCTCAACTTCTAGTCATTAAATTTATTTAATCACGTCATATAGCTGAGTAAGTCCATTGTATCAAATATATATCTAGGATATACACTGCTTGGAGAGAAGTCGATGTCCATTGACTCATCAGTTCTCTTTCACAGCCATTTCATCCAGACACAGTTGCACTGACTCAGGTGCATCATATTCCTCCACTTTCTACTAGCTACAAACACATAACTCGTTACATAGCATGATAGCAAGGTACATCATGCTATCATGCTATGTAATGAGTTATGTGCTTGTAGCCAGTAGAAAGTGGAGGAATATGATGCACACAAGTCAGTGCAACTGTGTCTGGATGAAATGGCTGTGAAAAGAGAACTGATGAGTTTGAAAGAGGCATTGTGACAGGATGCTATGTTGAAGGCCTGTCTGTTCAGCAAATTGTTGACAAACTGGCCATCCCAGATCAACAATCAGTGATACTATACTGAGATAGAAGGGCAGGGAATCAAGTGTAAATGCTAAATGCAGTGGACGACCCATCACACTCACTAAACATGACTGTAGGATGTTTCAAAGGATAATACATAAAAATCACCATTTGTTGGCTGACACATTGAATGTGGAGCTCCAGGCATCGACTGGAACACAAATCTGCACAAAAACATTCAGAACCAAGGTTCACAACATGAGGTTTCCATGGTAAAACCGCGATGTGTAAGTCCCATATTACCTGAACCAACATACAGCATCATCTTCTGTGGTGCAAAGAGTGTGTACAGTGGGACATGGAAGCTTGAAAAGCTGTTTTATGGAGTGACGAATCACACTACATCCTTTACCGAGCAGACAGATGGGCATGGGTCTGGTAAACATCTCTTACCTGAGTGTCTAACCCCAATTATGAAATTCAAAGGTGGCAGTATGATGGTACTGTCTTATTTTTCCTGGTTTGGCCTCGGACCTCTGTTTGTAGTGCTGCGAATACTGAACTCCAAGAGATATCTGTACATTCTGAACAATACAACGTTTCCTACTTTGTGTCATTTAAACCATTGTCTCTTTTAGCAAGACAATGCACCGTGTCATAAGACTGTTGCTGTAACTGCATGGTTTGTGGAGGAGATGAACGTCACCACAACTTGACTGGTCTCTACAGAGCCCCGATTTCAACCCTACTGAACATCTGTGTGATGAACTGGAGCATCAGTGAGGTCAAGGGATGTATACCCCACAACAGTCCAGGCCCACATTACATGCCTACAGGAAGGATGGTCCAAAATTCCACTGATCGCTATCATGTGCTTGTAATAGGTATGCCCCATAGGATTGCTGCAGTCATCACTGTGAAAGTAGGTCCTACATCTTATTACTGTGGGCATCATGGCTGTTTGTTCCTCACACTATGGTTTCCATTGACTTCTTTCCAAGTAGCATATATAAAATTATTGCCAATTTTGGGAGTTTAGTCCATAAGTCCCTGTTATCCTTATTAAGATGTGATTATAATTTGCATATACTTAACAGAAACTGGATAAAAAATTTTATGAAAAATAAACTTTTCAAGAACCGTTCTGATACATTAAAATTTAAAACATTTTAGAATGATGTTCAGTTCATTACCTACTTTGACAGAGACATAAATTTGTAAACTATACTCACAACAGAAGCAACACATGGATACAAAGTAGCTATTTTTCTGGGATAGCTAACATGGCAAAGTCTGTATGGAAGGTCTCGCTTGTTTTGGCATGCAACAATCATATCATTTTTGTGATGGCATGTACAATGAACGTAGTATTACATAGTGAACGCAGATTAAAATTTTCTCAGGAATCAAGGGCCAAAAATAAATTATTATTTTATGACAGTAATTAGTGAGTTAGGAAGCTTGTGCAAAGCCCTTAATAATGAATGATGAAAGGTTATTCCATGTGAAATCATTCAAATTAAAAATTACATTACATAAATTTGTATTTTGATGAAACTGAGTTCTTTGGTTATAGCATCTTTTAGATTAAAATAAAAAAAAACATTTTTTGGATTTATTTATTCATTTTTCCTAGTATCCTATTAATTATGGCAGCATTTTTATTTGGCAGATCCATAGAATGTTTACAATTTTGGAGAGTTTAAAAATTAATCACGGCTTATTTCCAGATTGTTCAATTTCTATTTTTACTGTTTTTCAATTTCCATTTCAATGCTCAAAGTGAGTAAGTTTTCATTTATTTGCTTTATTGAACACTAATTTTTTTCAAGATGGTGGCCGCCTGCTTTCTGAGTATTCCCCACCGCCCACCTAATTTTCTACTCTACCCTGTACGCTTTAGGTTGAATTCACAAAAAGTCAGATTTGTTTGTTTGTTTGTGTGTGTCATTTATATATGTAGGAATATGTCTGTCCAAAATTACCTTACTTGTAGCAAAAAAAAAAAAAAAAGTTTCAGGAACTAAATAAAAATTTACAATTTTTATAAGAGATACTCTTGACAGAGATCTATAAAGCAAAATTGGCTCTATTCTTTTATTTTCAATTAAAGATGCCAAGAAATTATATTTTTATAAAGATCAAAATCAGTCTAGGTAGTGGTACTTCCTATAATGTATAGCATTAGACATATTCGAAAGGATGTGTGTGTGTGTTTTGTATTATGGGATGCTAAGGCAATTAATCTGAGTTATCAGTCTCTATATAAAAGTAGCCTAGTCATAAAGATCTTCATGCACAAACTTTGTTTACTTATAGCTGGATAAAGGATTAAACAAAAATATAATTTAATAAATTTAGTTTAATCCTTTATCCAAATGTGAGCAAGCAAAGTTTGCACCTGAAAATATCTTCAGGACTGAGGAAAGGTAGTACAACACCAAGCAACTCGGAGCAAAGGTGGACCAAGCTATCATCACTCCTATCTCAGTATCTCCTATTTCAAAAATATAATTTCTTGGCATCTTCAATTTAATTTATAACTAAGTGAAATAACTTTCAACAACTAGCTCTGTTATTTTCATTCTTTCAGCTTAAACATCCTTTTTACAGAGAACTGTAAAAACTGTAAAAAGTTTTTACAGTTCTCTTTGTGAATATAATTTGTACTTGCAAAGAAATTATATTCTTGTTTAATCCTTCATCCAAGTGTAAGAAAACAAGTTTTTGTGAAATATTTTCTGACCAGGCTACTGATATACAGAGGCTGATTGAATTCACATCAACTGCCATATCCCATAATGCAAAGCACACTTCCTTTCAAGCATGTAATACCATCCACACCACTTTTGCCAAAAGTATTGTTTACATAGGAATTGTTCACAAACAAATCCCGATTAGCTCTACAAAGCAATATTAGACATTCTGGATAGTTTGGGGGAGACATCTTGGGTGGATGCACTGAATTGAATGTGTTTCCTAACAGAACCATGAATGCTGCAACTTATAGAGATGAGGTCCTAGACCCCTATGCTCATCTGTATGTGGGTGCAATAGGAGAGACATCACATTATCACTACAAGATGATAATGCTCATCATCGGTAAGCAAAGCTCATGGACCAATATCTTCAAGAATGGATTATCATACATATGGACTGGCCAGCCAGGTCTCTTGACCTTAATCCTATTGAGCATGTCTGGAAGGTTCTAGGTAGATATGTTGCTGCTGTCAAACCTCCTCCTCTCCAAAACATTGAGGGATTTAGGAGATACTTTGCAGGAGCAATGGCTGTATCACCAACTGGATACCATTATAAACAGAATGAAACATCATTGCAAGCACCATACTGCTTTGAAGGGTGACCAAATTGCTTATTGAAGCAGTCACTATCTCATTTTGACCACTGTCTTCATGTACCCATTTGTTACTGAATTAAACTATTTATATACAATTTTTGTGATTGTTTTTTCGTATTTCATATCATATAGCATTTCAATAAAATGCATAAAATTCATCATAAAGTTTTTGAGTTATGACTTTTCTCTTTGTTCCTTAATTTATGGAACAAGTGTAAAACAAAATTTTATAAACACTTCGAACTGTAGTGTACCTGTTGTTTGCAAATCCTAGCAATATGAAATTACTTTGCACAGAAAGCTAAGCTACTTGCATAAAAGTAAAAAAAAGAAAAAAGGTATTGCTTCAATGTTTTATTCTACTTTTACATTAATGCTGGTGACATGAAAAAACTCTCAACATTTGCTTACTTCACACATTAGGAGGTACTAAAAATTGTCTTCATAAGTTGATGTACTAAATGAGCTGAAAGATGCAATAAAAAATTTAATTTTGTTTTTCATTTTCAAAAGGGTATCTAGGCTGAAGGGATGAAAATAACAGAATGAGACCCAATTTTCTTTATACCTACCTACTAATAGTATCTCGAAAAAATTCAAATTTTTATTTGGTTGCTTTGAATTTTTTTTTCGAACTTCATCAATATCATCATTAAATTCCTGATATATACCCTCATGGAATGTACAGGATAATTACAATAGTACAACATGAAAAAGTTACACCATTACTAACTTCCAATCAACAATTTTCCTCCAAATGATTCTGTTATTTGTCAAGACTCCAATATTATCAGCTCTTATATTTCTGTCTTTTAAGGCACTTTTTATTGTATCAATCCATCTACATCTTGATCTTCCTCTGGATCTTTTTCCTGCCAACCTGGTAAAGAACACTTGTTTTGCTAACCTTTCCTCTCCCATTCTGTTTAAGTGACCATACCACCTGAGATTAGCTCTGCTAACACATTTTGGGATGCTAACGATCTCAAATTCTTTCCTAATATTCTCGTTTTTAATACAATACTGCCATCGATGTCATCTGTTCACACCCCCTAATCTTTCTCAGGACTCTCGTATCTGCGGTCTCTAGTCTTTGGTCAAGTGTTTTACTTCTAACCAAGCTCTCAGATCCATAAGTTAAAATTGGTTTGAACACTGTCTTGTATACAGCTAATTTAATGTTTTGACTAATTTCTTTCTTATTCCATATAAATTTATTCAGCTGACTTCCCTGCCATACCAGCTTTACAAATTTTGTTGTCTATTTCCATATTTAATTTACCATCTTCAGTAAAAATTGTGCCTAAATAGCTTAAATGTTTTACTTGTTCTATAGATCCACCCATTCAGGATACAATTGGTGTTTTCATTTCTGCCTATTTTCATGTTCTCTCTCTTTTTATTGCTGTTTTTCAGACCAAATTTATTACAACAGTTATTCAGTTAAGTCATGGATTTTTGCAGACTTGTACTGAATTTATTCAGAAGTATAACATTTGCATGAAGTAAAGAGTAAGACAAACATCACCAATTTTGATATCAGATTTAATACTACATTCCTTGATAATGTGATCCATATAGATAATGAATAACAGTGGATATAATGTGCACCCTTGTCGCACACCTGATTTTACCTCAAACCATCTTTCTGCACCTCATTCAATTCTAACTGTGACTTACAGCTTAAATAGAGACTACGTATTGCTCGATATAATATCCCATTGACACTATATAACTGTAGTGTTTTAAAAACTTTCTTCTTGGCACCTTGTCATATGCTTTTTCCAGATTAACAAAATTTAAATATAAAGCCTTGTTATATTCCCAAGATTTCTCAACTATTTGTCTTAAAGTGAAAATCTGATCCTGACAACCTCTATTCGGCCTAAATCCAGTTTGTTCTTCACTAAGCTTCCCTTCCACAATTTTTCTTATTCGTTTCTCAAGTATACTTGCATAAATTTTACCAGGAACACTCAACAGGGAAATACCACTGCAATTCTCGCATTCAGTTTTATTTCCCTTTTTATAGATGAGTACTATGAGAGCTCTGCTCCAATCATCTGGAATTTTACCCTCTGACCAGGCCTTCTGAATTATGCAATGCAGTCACTATAAAACTTTTATACCTTTGAGGATTTCTGCCAAATTTCATCTACTCTAGCTGGCTTTCCACATTTCAGGTTTTTGATTGCTTTTTCTACTTCAATTATGGATATGTATTCCTGACTGCATTCCTGTTGGAAGTTTTCTATCATCATGCTGACATTGCTTGTTTCATTCAGCAATCTTTCAAAATAATTACTCCATACATCTAGAATATTTTTATCTTCAGTTTCATGTCACCTTTGTTATCTCCGATTCTTTTTACACTATTCTTTCCTCCATTTCTAAATTTTTTCAATAGCCTCTAGAATATTTTGCCACTTATCTGATAGGCTGCTGCATGCAATAGACTGGATTTGCAGAAGGCAGAGGAATTATTGATACCAATTCTGATAAACAGCAGCCATAGAAGTATTTATAGAAGATGAGGACTGTTGAAACTGAATGCCTGTGGGAAAGTGAGTAGAGTGTATTAGTGAGTGAGAGGGTCATCAATCAATCTGACTGTCCTCTTTTGTACAGAATCCAGCATTTTTAAGGTGATTAATTTTAAACTCTCCAAAATTGGAAAAATTCCACACATCTACCAAATAAAAATGACTTCCATAATTAACTGGATGCCAGGAAATATCTAAAAATTCTTCCATCTAAAGGATAAGGGTGACAAACTAACTCACTTTCATCAAAATCAAAAATGGCATGGCTTAAGCTCACTGATAATTTCACTTGAAATGATCTGAAAACACAGTAAAATACTTACTTCTCCAGGTGGTCCAGGTGGTCCAGGGGAACCTGGAGCGCCATGGCTTCCTGGTTGACCAGGCATGCCCTTAAAGAACAAAAGAAAGTTCTTGAATATATAATTTTAAATCATAATAATTAGTAAAATATACAAAATAGCTTAACATAAAATAGAGATCCCCATTCAATAGCATGTTACAACACTGAGAGAGCCTTAAGAATAATCTCTATACACTGCAGCACTGACTCCACAAGGTTCTGAAAATACTCCATAGATATCTAAATCGTACTTACCGGGTGCAAAATTTAAGGATGTAAGTGAGAGTATTAGAGTGCAAAAACAGAGGGTGAAAGAATTAATAATTGTGGCGGGTACGAATGAATTGAAAGGTTATAAATTTTTTATGAGAGAGGACTTGAAAGTATTGTTAAAGGTAGCGAAAGAAAAGAGTGACAGAGTTAGAATGGTGAGTCTGTTACCGCGGTATGACAGAGAGGAGTTTAGAAGGAGGGCCATAATCGCAAATGACATTATGCACAGGTTATGCGGACGGTGTGGTGTGGAATTCGTGGACGTGTGGAATGAGTTTGATGGGCGAAAGGACTTATACAAGATGGATGGCCTGCATTTGAATGGACTTGGTGTGCGGAGACTGGAAAAAGTGTTGCTGAATGAAGTGAAAATGGATGTGCAGAACCAGGGAAACTAGAACTACCAAGGAGGGGGGGAAGTGGATATCCAGACATCAGTGAGATAGTTGAGTGTAAAAATGTATATAATGTACCTGAGCCAGCACTAAAGACAAAAAATGGGAATGGGACATTTAGAATAACGCATCAAGTTAGGGGTGGGACAAAGGGATCACTGCAATTCATGTATACTAATGCCAGGAGTATTAGGAACAAGAAGGAAGAATTTTTGGCCTTGATTGGCTCTTCCTGGCCACAGGTTATTGGCATTAGTGAAACATGGCTGACGGAAGATGATATAGTTAGTGGTATAGAATGTGTAGGTTATAGTATGTTTAGGAGGGACAGAGAGAATAAAATTGGGGGAGGGGTGTTATTGATGATAGCTGATGAACTGCAGCCAAGGAGAATTGAAGTATTGCAGGATAGTGAAAGGAGCTCATTTGAGGCTATTTGGTGTGAGATTGACACTGGCAGAATAAAATATACAGTTGGGTGCTGCTATAGACCAGGTGATGGAATAGATGGTATGCATAAACAAATTGATGAAATGAGTGGAAGGAGGGTAATTATTATGGGGGATTTCAACTATGGTAACATTGATTGGAAGGAGGAGAGGACACATGTGAGGAAGGAAATGGATTTTATTCAATTATTAAGGGATAACTATCTGAAACAGCATGTAATTGAAAATACTAGGGGTGTGAGAGTGCTTGACCTGGTAATTGCATCTCAAAATTTGACTGTAATGAATATGACCATGTTGCCACCTATTTGGTGAGAGGCTAAAGGTGTGCAATTTGTGATTAAGACAGGGTATATGTGGAATTACCGTGCTGGCAAGTATGACAAGCTTAGGAGATTGCTTGGATCAGTGCCATGGCATGTACAACTGCAAGGGCTGGACGTCGATAGAGCATGGGAAGTGGTCAAAGAGCATTTACAGGAGGTTATGGCTGATTGTATACCTAAGGTCCGAATAGTGAAACAAGTAGGGGTTAAATGGATGAATAACACCATTAAGCTTGAGCTGCAAAAAAAGAAACAACTATGGAGGGAATTTAAAGAAAGGGGTGACCTGCAGGCACACGAACGGTATAAAGTGCAGGCCAGAAGGGTAATGAGTGTGGTAAAAACAGCAAAAGCCGATTATGAAAGGAAACTAGCTATGCAAGCAAAAGAGAATCCCAAACAGTTCTTTCAATATGCTGTAAGCAAGAAAAAAACTGTACATGGCAAAATGATTTTAAGGAATGACGATGGTAAAGAGTTCACTGAACCAGTCGATATAGTGGAGTTACTGAGTGCGCACTTTGCAAAAGTATATCATCCAGGTGGTGACGTTGAAAAAATGAAGGAACCATTAGTTTATACGGGAATTGTGATGAATGAAGTGGAGGTGAAAAGTCTATTACAGAACCTTAATGTGAATACATCTGTGGGACTGGATGGTATACCGGCATGGGTCTTGCATGAAGCGGCTAAGGAATTATCAGTGCCCTTGACCATGTTGTTTAATCTGAGTCTCGGGTCTGGCTTGGTCCCGAAAGCGTGGAAAGAGGGGAAAATAGTTTCACTGCATAAAGGAGGATCCAAGACTATGGTTGCAAATTACCGACCGATCAGCATATCAGGAGTCATTGTCAAGGTCTTGGAGAAAGTAGTCAAGGGAAAAATACAGGAATGGATTGATGAAAATGAGATACTGTATGGAGGACAGCATGGCTTTGTGAAGGGTAGATCATGCCTCAGTAACTTGCTCAAGTTTTATAACAAGGTGACGGCTGAACTGGATAAGGGAAATGGGTTTACAGTGATACTGCTGGACCTGGCAAAGGCGTTTGACAGGATACCACATGGAATTCTAATCCGTAAACTACAACATATGGGAATGGATATAGGGTTGGTGAGATGGATAGCTGGGTGGTTGATGGAGAGATATCAAAGAGTAGTTTATTCAGGAGTAGAGTCCAAAAGACGGCCTGTGACTAGTGGTGTGCCACAGGGTTCTGTTCTTGGACCACTGCTGTTTAATCTGTTCATTAACGATATAGGGAAGGGTCTAAGTGGGACAGTTCATTTGTTCGCTGATGATGCAAAGTTGGGTAGGGCGATAGTGAATGCAGAAGATGTCAAAGTCTTGCAAGATGACTTAGATAGATTGGAGTTCTGGACTAAGGAGAATGGATGTCAATTTAATGTGATAAAATGTAAGGTTATGCATTTCGGAGTGAAAAGATTAGCAGCAGTATACCACATTGGTGGAACTGTGCTCCAAGAGATTGATGAAGCCAGGGACTTGGGAGTGTTGGTGGATAGGGAGATGAAGTTTAGGGGGCACATTGCGAAAGTAGCTAAATCAGCTCATCAACTCACTTGGTTGTTGAAAAATACCTTGACGAGCAGAGACAAGCAAGTTATTGTACCTCTGTACCGAGCCCTGATAAGACCTCATCTCGACTACTGTGCCCAGATTTGGTCACCTTGGTTCCTTCTTGATGGGGAGGAGGTGGAGAGGATCCAGAGGCAAGTGACTAAGATGATAGCAGGTCTATGGAATGAACCATATGAGAACAGGTTGAAGATTTGTGGGTTGCAGAAACTAGTTGATAGGCGGAAAAGGGGAGATATGATTGAGACATTCAAATTGCTAAAAGGATTCTATAGGATTAATTCAGAGGATATTTTTGAGATCAGGACTGGTGGTGGGAGAACTAGGGGACACCCATGGAAGCTGGGCAAGAGCATGGTTAGCAGGGGTGTTAGAGCTGGGTTCTTTACTTTTAGAGTGGTAAATGAGTGGAATAAGCTGCCAGTGTCTGTTGTGGGTGCTATGACAGTGAGCGAGTTCAAGGCAAGGTATGATAGATACTGTGAGAATGTTGAACAGTTGTGTGAACATGATGTTTAGGGCCTCCCTCGATGAGTCTAAGGACTCCTGGAGTAGCCCGTAATAATGATAATGATAATGATAATAATAATATCCTAGCCCAGAGAAATGATGAATTGCAGTTCAGCAGATTTGATAAGTGGGTCAATGTTATCTCATTTTCTACCACATCCCAAAGATACCCATTGGGATTGAAAGTTGGTGACTGAGGAGAAAGGATGCACTGATGAAAGTTATAATATTCCTATAACCACTTCAGGATAACATGCATTCTGTGACACAGTACACTACCACCAGGGTGGAAGTGTCCATCACATGTAGAATATATGATCAACATGAATGGTTATAAGTAATCAGCAACAATGCTTCAGTGAGTGGCATCATAAACTCAACTAAATAAAGGAACCTAAAATGTGCTAGAAAACTGTCTCTATCATTGAAACGTACATTATTGTGCCATTCTTGATGTCTATACTTTCACATTTTTTGTGGTTGCCATATCTTTATCCTTCCAACTGAATGAAAAACAGATTTATCATTCCACTGAATTATAAATGATTGTCACACAATCATTGTCTGCTACTTTTTTATTAATCAGAATGGTGTAATGCATGGTGTGTTAGAAACATTTCCTTGTGTAATCCTTAGTTGTGCCATGTACTCATTCAAACAACTGTATTACATCCATTTACTTTATTTATAATCTTATCAATTCTCCATCCACTTCTTGCACTTGGTCTACTGTTTTTGGCCACATGCCTAAATTTGTTTTCTCACGCCATTTTTAGTATACCTGAAATATTGCTACATACAACCACCCTAGCAAGCTGAATGCTTCAATGAGATATCAGCTCATCTGGCTCTCAACATCCTCATTTGAAGTCACTCTAGTGATGATCTAGTCTGTTATTATCTCTCCTCTCTCTCTCAATTACATGTTACAATGGATTGCATTTAGCATGGGATGCAGTAATATTCTGGTTACTGAGTGTATCACAATACAGAAAAAACTATTATGCACGGTTTTTGGCAATGAATAAGAAGGATATTACAATAAATTTAAGATTTTTTTTTTAAATTCTATTAGAATTTCATTATCATTATCATTGATTTCCTGATATGGTAATGATCAATTAGATACAAAGGAAGCACAGAGGAAAATTTACCAATTAGCAAAATGTAGAAATAAAGCAGCAAAGAACATCTTACATGTGAGGCAGATCAAAGATGCTGAAAGAAGAGTATTATGGAGGGATGTGGATATAAGAAACACATGGAGAATATACTTTGGACTTTTGAATGAGGAAAATGCTAGGACTCAGAGAAGATAGGCAGCCTTCTGAGGGGATGGTGAAGTACATCAGCAGAGTGGAAGTGAAGGAGGCCATGAAGAGGATGAAGAATGTAAAATCTGTGGGCCCTGACAGGATTCCAGTGGAGGCATGGAAGGCACTAGGGGAAGAGGGAATTGACCTGCTGTGGGACCTGTTCATGAAAGTTTGCCAACAGGAAAAAATACCTGAGGAATGGAGCGAAAGTACTCTTGTACTCATCTACAAGGGTAAAGAGGATGCACATGGCTGTAAGAATTACAGAGGAATAAAGCTGATATCCCACACAATGAAAATCCTAGAAAGGGTTCTTGATGGAAGATTGAGGAAGGAGGTGGAGATTGCAAAGGAACAATTTGGCTTCATGCCTGGTCGATCAACGACAGATGCTATCTTTGGGTTATGGCAGATGATGGAAAAGTTTTGAGAGAAACAACGGGAGCTACATCTGGTGTTTATTGATCTGGAGAAAGCATACGATAAAGTGCCAAGGCAAGAAGTCTGGAGGTGTCTGAGGGAGAAGAAGGTACCAGAGAAATATGTCAGGCTGGTGCAGGAGATGTACAGAAATGTAAAGACAAGAGTTTGGACCTGTCTGGGACAAACAGAAAGTTTTCAAGTGACAGTTGGCTTGCATCAAGGGTCAGCATTAAGTCTGTTTCTGTTTAATATTGTGACGGAGGAGGAGGTGAGAGAAGATGCACCCTGGACAATGTTGCACGCAGATGACATCTTGTTGTGTGCAGATTCAAAAGAAGAAGTGTCAGCTAAACTGGAAAGATGGAGGAAAGTACTGGAAGAGAGCGGTATGAGACTGAGCAGAAGTAAGACAGAGTATATGTGTTGCAAAGTGGACGGTGGCCAGGAGCTGGAAGCTGGAAGGAAATGTCATCAGGAAGGTGAGGGACTTTAGATACTTAGGTTCAACAGTGGAAGAATATGGAGAGGCTAAGAAGAAAGTGGGATGCAGGATACAAGTGGGTTGGAGGAACTGGAGAGAGATGGCTGGAGTGCTATGCGATAAGAGGGTGCCGATCAATCTGAAAGGCAAAATCTATAGAACAGTAGTGATACCAGCTATGACATATGCTATGGAAACTGTGAACCTCAGGAAAAATAACATCAGCAGGATGGAGATAGTGGCAATGAGAATGCTTAGGTGGATGTGCAGTGTGACCAGAAAGGATTGTCTGAGAAATGACTATGTGAGGGGAATGGTGAAAGTTACGAACTAAGGAGCGAAGATACAGGAGGCAAGGTTGAGATGGTTTGGTCATGTGATGAGGAGGGAGGACGAATATGTGGGAAGAAAGGTCATGCAGATGGATGTGCAAGGGAGGAGGAAGCGTGGGTGGCCAAAGAAGAGATGGAGAGAGCTGGTGGAAGAGAACTTGAGGATGAAGAACTTGGATGTGGTTACAGCCCAAAACAGTAGAATGTGGAGAAGACCCATCAGAAACAGCGGCCGTGCTTAAGCAGGACAAGCTGCAGATCAATTTCCTGATATATATACCCCCAAGGGGTGTTCAGGTTACTATGACAGCAACACATGATTAAGTTTACATTATTATTAATCTTCAAACAACAATTTTCCTCCAAATCAGTCTATTACTCATGAGCACTCCAATAATGTCAAATCCAACATTTCGTGCTTCTAAGATACTTCTGACTGAATCAAAGATGGCAAGATTGCAGAATTCCAAAGGTTAGCAAAACACCTGTTTTGCTAACCTTTCCTCAACATTTTTTAGTGACCATTCCAACCTTAGATTAGCTCTGCTGGCACATTCTTGAATGCTAATGTTAAAAAAAAAAAGGGGGAGGGGGGATCTAGAATTTCCTCTCATAGAGTGGTGCATGATTGGAATGGATTGTCATTGATGAGTCTCTGACTCCCTCGAGATCTTTCATAATAATAATAATGTCACATTGATGATACTGGATTTCAGGAAATTGATGAGGCTAGGGACCTGGGGATAATAGTGGACAGAGTTGAAGTTCAGAGGGAATATTGTAAAAGTTAGTAAAATAGCTCAAAGGATTACTTGGCCGTTATAAAAACATGCTAACAAGTAAAGATAGGGAGGTTATTATCCCTTTTTATAAGGCTATAATTTGGCTGCATCCATCTTGACTGCTATGTGCAGATTTGGTCATTTGGGTTTCTTGAGGATCAGGAAGTGGTAGAGAGGATTCAGAGATGAATGACCAACCAAGCTGGTGACAGGTTTGTCGAATGCTCCCTATGAGGATAGGTTGAGGGTGTATGGGCTACAAAGTTTAGTTAAATAGGCAGCGAAGAGAGGGGACATGATAGAAACTTATAAGATATTAAAGGGATTTCATAAAATTGAATACAAAGGAAATTTTTCAATATATGACAAACAGTCAGAGAACTGTTTGTCATATATTGAAAATCTAGGGCCATCTGTGGAAGATGTGTAAGAATTTGGTTAGTAAGGGTGCACGATCTAGATTTTTTGTGTTTACAGTGGTGAACGAGTGGGATGTATTGCTAGAATTAGTCATGCCCTGACAGTAAATGAGTTTAATTAGAGGTGTGATAGGTTTTGTGTGTATAAAAATTAGATGGGTCTTCCACAATCAGTCCCTAGCTTCCATGGAAGTACTGTATTATAATAATAATATATGGAATGGTAATGAACCATGAAAATCATTATTATTATGTGACACCTCCAAGGAGTCCAAAACCTCATCAAGGGAGGGCACCCACTCTACAACTCTCCACCTCCAACACTCAATCCACCAACCATGGTGAACCACATCATCTACACTAATGCCATCTAATGTCCACCACCACCACTAATATTTTCACAGACAATCACAAACATCCATGTCCATGGCGGGTTTCAAACCCATGGCCTTTTGGCTGGAGAGTGGATATGCTAAGGGTAGAAAGTCAACTGAATAAATTTATATGGAAGAAGAGAGAAATTAGTCAAAACACGAAACTAGCTGTATATAACATTTCCAGCTAGTTCAAACCAATTTTAACTTATGGATTTGAAAGCTAGAAATAAAAGTCTGTTAGAAATAAAAATAAAATACTGGAGACCACAGATATGAGAGTTTTGAGAAAGATTAGGGAAGTGAACAAATAGGATCAATGGCAGAATCATATTAAAAATGAAGATATAAAAAAGGAACATGTTATTGTTAGCTTTCAGGAGTGTGAAAGTGGAGCTAACTTTAGGTGGTATGATCACTTGAACAAAATGGAAGAGGAAAACTTCCTTAAACAACTGTTTTTTTGCCAGGATGGCAGGAAAAATACCCAGAAGAAGACCAAGATCTAGATGGATTGATTCGGTCAGAAGTACCCTAGAAGACCAAAATGTTAAATATGACAATACTGGAGTACTGACAGGTAATGAACTAATTTGGAGGGAAATTGTTGATAGGAAGTTAGTAATGATGTAAATTTTTCATGTAGTACTATCACGATATGATATACATTCCTCCCCTGAGAGTACATATTAGGAATTGGATGATGGTGAACTTGATGTACTTTGAGTCTATGATGATGTTGGTGAGAGACAGAAAAGCTAGAATTCAAACAAGTGAGCTGAAAAATAAATAACCAACATGTAAAGGTAAAAAAAATTAAAATTGCCCTAACCATATTTAAAAGTTTCTTTTAGAGTAATTTAAAAGTTTCAACTTGAATATTTTATCTAAAAACGTATTAATAAAACAATTCAAAAATAACTTTCCCGTTATGTAAAAAATTGAAAATACATTAGAAACTGGTTCATTAAAAAAGTGAAGCATACATCACTGTTAGTATTTCAGTTAAAGATCTCAAGGTTCCTTATTCTTTAAGCCCAACTCAAAGATATTCCTAATATCTTGCAACATCATAAAATGAGGTGTATGTAATAATAATGAGGTGCTGATATTACTTCTTGCTTTCACTTAGAAGCAAAAAATAAAGCACAAGGGATCAAAACACATTAGCATTACTGGATGCTGCTAAAAGTCTAAAAATGCACTATTTTTTATTTAAGAAAGTCACAACTATGACCCTCTTAAATTTTTAACATATGCCCAGTTAGGAGGTTAAAACAGTATCCATTATTAAGCCAGTGAAATTAAGGATGGATATAATTTCATAATGCTTTTTGCTGCTAGTGGCTTTTTTTACATGCAACAACATATAAAACTTACCCTGTCCCCAATTCTTCCAGGAGATCCAGGCTCACCTCGTTCACCCTATAAAAAAAGAAATTTGCACATCAACAAAGTGCACTATAGAAGAAGCTTAAATAAACAACTTAAAATTATATATTTTAAAGTATATTGTATCCACTTTCTACATCTCAAATAAATACACAGAAGTCAGATGTGTTTCCATAAATGGCTTGGAAGTGCATATACACAGATGCAAAAACACATGCAGCAGAGGCAATTTAAGGTAATGATCTTAAAGTTATTTATAGCACATAATGGGCAGGTGTGGGATAGTCTGTTGAGTGCAAAAAAGCCCAATTCAGATATGCAAACTAAATATTGTGTTAATACTGTCTCTTTACTTAACAGCATCTCTGTGGCCCATGCCTTTGATGTTCCAGATGTTAATGTTAATTAGATTCTTAAGTTTCTATTTTGTGTTCTTTGTACCTTTATTCATATCCTTGTCAACAACTTTAAATCAAGCCATTTTATTTCCTTTTGAGACTTGAAAGTAATATTCTACCAGGTATCCGAAATTGGTTGCTACCTGAGAAGTAGTAAATCCAGTGATGGGAGTGCCATGTCACAGCCTCTAGACCATCATATGTTATATTGGCATTTCCTCCACTACGATGAAACAATTTGCCTCTATAACTCAGCTGCGAGTGATTCGAATGTGAAAACAGGATGCTACAAGAAGATGGTAGGAGAGGCTGGAGACATAGAAATTGACACTCTAGAAACAGGAAGCCAAATGAAATAGTTTTTAAACAAAGCATTTGCATAAAATATTTTAAATATTTTGGCTACAATGTAAAACAGATGAAAAGCTGGATAAAAAGGGAGAGTGAATGGTATCACAAGTGAAATAAAAAGATGCAGACAGAAATGAACTGGATGTACTGAAAATATACCAAGGAGAATTCCAAGGGTAACTTTGATATGAATCTCAAAAAGAAATGCCCTAAACTAACTTGAAATGACAGAAAAAAAAAAAAAAAAAAGAGAAGGATGGCTGGTTGAGAGAGCTGGCAAGAAACAAAATTTGTTACAGAAGTCCATTATATTATTTATATTATATTATATAAGGACACTTAGGGATAGAGAAGAGAGAAGAGTCTAAAAAGCTAAAGTGGAGTATACGCAATTAACAAGATGAGGTCTTGAGAGCTTCAAATTCTCTCATCTCAGATACCGTTAAGAATATAAAAGCATTCAGATTAATACAGAAGAAATTATAAAAGAAGCAGATGTTAAGATGGAAAGAATGAGGGACCATCCCTGGAAGTTGTATAGGGATGTGGTGAAGAAGGGAGTGAGGAGTAGATTTTTTTTATGCAGAGAGTTGTTAGTGAGTGGAATGCATTGCCTGAATGCATCGTGAGTGCAGGTAGTGTAAATAACTTCGAAGCTCATTACAATAGACATATTGCTGGGTGAGTGGACTTCTCATGATGAGTCTGTTGACTCCATGGAGGTTACCAAATAATAATAATAATTCTAGGACCCAGGAAGTATGCATGAGAAGAGAGCACTTTTTTACTTTCTTTCAATGTGCAATTTCATGTAAGATCACCCCTGCTCACATGCCTACCAAGAACAAAAAGCTTACTTCAATTAGGAATAAGTTGAAAAATGTATTATTACTGTACCATGGACATTTCTAGCTGCTAGGAGTGAATATTTGTCACAGGCAATTCACAAAATAATAATAATAATAAATAAATAAATAATAAAAATAACAAAAACAAAGTTTCAAAGCACTAATTCAATAAAACATAACTTAATAAAACCAAGTATATAATTTCTTGGTATCTTTCATCGTATAACTGAATACCTATCAAATTATCTTTTATCTCAAATACAAAGATAGCTTAATACTAGATTTGATTATAAAATTTTCATATAACTGTTTTTGCTTAATTTCAATACCCAAGCCATTAAACAATAACAATACAAAAATTTGTTTATATTCATCTACAAAAGATTGTAAACCTATAGTACATTAGTAGCATGGATATGTTAAGGAACAATATCTTTATTTATTTATTTATTTTATTTATTTTGTATTTTTGGAAATCCTGCTCTAGAGACTAAACAACAAATCTTTCAAGCCACTTCAGGCTTCCAACATACAGGAAAGTGGTTTCACATCAGGCAAAGAAAATTTATCGCTCACCTAAAGGTAATCACAAACATTCATGCCCATGGCAGAATTCAAACAGACTGATAGTTTGAGAGTAGGTACAATAACCACTCAGCCAATCAGTCAAACAAATAAATGAATTAATTAAATAAAAAGACAAAAACAAACCTGGCCATTCTTTTTTTTTCAATACTTTTTTCAATTATCTTCATCAAGTAGGTGTGTCAAATCTTTACACTACTTTTTTCTGTTTAACATATTCATGATATAATTCCTATCAAAGGCATCTTACTGAAATAATAATATCTGATATTATTTTTCTTCCATTAGCACTTAAATATTCTGTCTCTGCATTTAACAAATTATATGTTTCCGTTCTATCAGCATTAATTTCATCCGAATGACTCCTTTAATGGTTTTTCCCACTGCAATTCAATATTTCACTCAATTCTTTTTTTTTACAATGTTCCTTAATTATTTTTCTTCTCTGATAGTTCTGCTTTGAATTTACAATACTGCTCAGGTGGTGTCAATAAATTTACATCTCCTTTTTTAACTGCAGTGAAGTTAAAAAAAGAAATTGCAACTAACCATCTAAATGAAATAGCAAAAAAATTTTAAATGAAAATCTCTGAAACAAAAACAAAAGTTATGGCAATGTGTGGAAAGGCCATTCAAAATGTCAAATTTATGCTTAACAATAAAATAATAGAGCAAGTTACAGAATTCAAATAATTAAGAAATATAAACTCGCAATACAATAGTGATTCACAATTGGAAGCAAGACTACAAATTTACAATAGAATGAATGACATAATTAAAAGAAATTCTAAAAACAAGTGACTAAAGAAACTCAATTAAGATTACATAATATGACCTCTAAACCATCTCTCAAATTTGGAAGTGAAACTTCGATTCTAAAACAAAGAAACAGACAAAGATTGGAAGCAGCACAGATGAAGTTTCTAAGATCTCTTCTGGGACTCACTAGATTAGATAAAAAGAAAAACACAAATAAGAGAATGATTAGATACAAAAAACATCATACAAGAAATAGAAGAATATCAGCAAAATTGGCTACACCACATAGAAAGGATGAATAACAATAGAATTCCCAAACTAGCATATAAATATAAACCTACAAGAAGAAGTCTTTATAGTTTGTAGTTACATTATGCAGCTTCAGTAATTTCTTTCTATTATTGTATTTGAAAAAAGTATGTGCAGTTTAATAATTAAAAAAAAACTAGGTCATGATGTAAATCATAACAAATTAGAAGGATTGTTTATTACCTTTATTCTTTAATACTTAACCATAAAAAGGTTTTCCAAATTTGATTGTTAACACTTTTACAGTGGCACCACTTAGATACCAGCAAAAAAAAAAAAAAAAAAAAAAAAAAAATGCATTTTAGTTCTGAGAAAAAAAAATAAAATAAAATAAACTTAGCACAATTTCATTCCTACTTCTGATAAATAACATATATACAACATCTTCTAACCTGTTCACCATGTACTGGAAGGACAGAATATCCAGGTGGTCCTACTGCAGGTCCTACATCTCCTCGATCAGGAAATTCAGGTCTCTAAAATAAGAATTTATATAAAGCTCTTTAGATGTCAAATTAAACTCAGAAATTACATTATGTTCTGATTAAATATAAATAAAAATATAAAATGAAATGGATAAGAACATTATATAAACAAAGATTTTGTTGTCGGTTTAATGCAGCGAAATGTAAGGTCTTGAGGTTTGGAAAACATCGATGGGATGCTGCATACTCTATGGGAGGAGTTATACTGGAGGAAGTATGGGAGACAAGAGATCTGGGGTTGATGATTGATAGAAACCTGAAATTCAAGGGACATATTGCAAAGGTGGTGAAGGTAACACAGAGGATTGTTGCAATAATGAGAAAGACACTGACCTGCAGAGATAAAAGGGTTATCATTCAGTTGTATAAGTCTCTGATCAGACCACACTTAGACTATTGTTCTCAGATTTGGTCCCAGGATTTGAAGGGGATAAATTAACTGTGGAAAGGGTACAAAGGCGGTTAACAAAGATGGTTTCAAGATTGTACCATGTGTTATGAGGATCGGCTGAGGGAATGTGGACTGCAGAGTTTGGTGGATAGAAGAAGGAGAGGTGATGTGATTGAGACTTTTAAACTGTTGAGAGGTGGTTAAAGGGTTGGCACTGGGGAGTTCTTTTGCTTGGTTGGTTGAATAGTGGGAAGGAGTGATGACAAGAGGCCATCCCTGGAAGTTACGAAAGGAAACTGTTTGCAAGAGGGTGAGGAGTAGTTCCTTTGCATGGAGGGTGGTTGAACAATGGAATGCATTGCCTGATGGTGTTGTGAGAGCGAGAACGGTCAATGAGTTTAAGGAGTGGTATGATAGATTTTGTGTTTCTCAGGGGGGACCTCCCCTCGATGAGTCTTTTGACTCCATGGAGGCCTGAATAATAATAATAATAATGCAAAGTCTTCATTGCTAATTATCAGTCATGTTTAGGAAAAATCCTGGAGAATACAGGTCTGGCTGTCTGAAAAACAGAATACTATACTATTTATAACATATCTGAAGTTTCAGTGTCTAAAACTAAACTGAATATTGAAGTTGTGTGTGCACTTGTGACTTGAGTTATTAATCCATAACAATAAACATATTTATTTACTACAACACATTTTCAACACAAATGCATTAACCATATTAATTAAAAATTAATGTAAAATAAAATTATCAAGGAACTTAGTCTTACAGATAACTAGCATGGCTGACATCATGAGAATAATAGTGGTAGGAAAGGTAGGGAATAGAATAGAATGATGAGGTTCATTTAATGAGGGCAGAAATCCCAGCTTAAGATGAAATTCTAAACTGGCCTGGGGGAACCTACCAATGAGGAGCTCTGACTCATTGATTCTAGTGCACTCCCTCATATAAACTGAATATACACTACCGATAATCTAATGGCAATCCATCGCAATCATGCACCACTCTATGAGAGGAAAATATAGCCCTCACCCCCTTCTTAACAGTATTCATTCACAACTTCCAGAGATGCCATTGCAACCTTTCCCCACTTTCCATAAAATGAAAAATTCCATATACTGATATCCTGTATGACCATTCTGGAAGTTTGGAAGTCTCAATCACATCAGCCCTTTTTCTCCTGTTTGCTAGTGTCTGCAGTCCACAAATTTTCAATCCCACTATCGCTTTTAACACTCTCCTTTGCATTCTCTTCACTATATTAGAATCACCACAGAAACCAAAAGACCAGACCTGCGTGCAACAGTCAAAGTGAGATCATATCAAGACCTTGTAAAGTAGCAAAATGACTTCCATCTTTACATGTCAAGGTTCAGTTTAGCATTGCAATTATTCTCGAGTTGTATTTGCAACCTTTGCTATATGGCCCTTGAACTTCAACTTCCTGTCTACTCCAAGATCCTTAGCCTGATTAGAGTCTTCTAGCATAATCCTACCAATAATATGACATTGAATATCTTATCACATCAAAGTGCATTATTCTACATTTACCAACATTGAACTGATAGCCATTTTCACATGTCCAATTCCAGCCTACTGAAATCATTCTGCAAGTACTGCATATCAACAGCACTCCTGATTACCCAACCTATCTTCGCATCATTAGCAAATAGCTGTATGCCACATGTCAAATCTTTCCCAATGTCATTAATGTACAGATTGAATAATAATGGACAAAGCACTGATTCTTGTGGCACACCACTGATTACTTAAATCCTGCAGACTCACATCCCTGTATACCATATTTTGATATCTGTCAGTCAATCATCCTCTTATCCATGCCAATAATTTATAATCCCATATTCTCCAATTTATGCAATAGTCTTTCATGCTGAATTCTGTCAAAAGCCTTAGCAAAATCTAAAAGTATCATGCTCTGAACTTGAGGAAACCCCTAAATCCTGTGGATGAGCAAAGCATGACCTGAGTCATTATTCAATCAGATCCTGTTTCAAAGTAATTCACATAATTTAATTAAGTGGTAATCCTTTGAACCCTAGTTTCAATTTCAGCAACATGACTCCAGGCTCCCCCAACAACTGACCATTATGGAAAACCTTAATAATGCATGTGTTATAACCAAACTGTTAAAACACATAGTTTTTGATCTATAATACAAAACAATGAATTTTATTTATTCACTATGTTTCTCACTGCATACCGTCACTGATACTACAGTTCAATGATTTATTGTCAGTACTCTGAGACATTTATAACAGTGAATATATCCTACGATGATATGCACAACTGAGCTACCAAACACTTTGCCACACCTAGTTCTGTCTCTAACTGGGTTAGAAAGAGTGCTCCAATCCACATCAACTCTCTCTCCATATACACCTCCACATTCACAATGTATCCACTTTTGTTTTAACATAAAAGTAATGTTTTTAGGCCCCAGCTGATCAGTTAGTCTTTGATATATAAATTGTTTTATGCTCAGTGCCTTTTTTGCAAGTACATTTCCTGAGTGATGAGATTCCATATAAATTCATCCCAAAAACTCAAACTCGTATATTCACTTTCAAAGTCATCACCAGCATAATGCTCTGGATGAAGTGTCAAGAATAATATCCTAACCAGTGTAGCTGTAGAATTATCAGGGGAGTGCTCATCATAGTAAGATACCTTCCACAGACCAATAGGATAGCACATTTTTCATAGGTCAGTCTGGGGAACCTCGAAGGTGGCAGCCCAACCACTAGAATTGGGTGCTGTCTTGAAGTCTAATCCCCTACATACCTTAAAGCTCCACACATTAAAAGAAACAACAAAGAGATAGCTGAACTGCCTTAATAGTTAATGACAAAGCAAGGAAAAAGGTACATGAGATACGGAACATGGAATATTAAAAGTTTACATGGTAAAGAAAATGAATTAATAGATGAATTTTAAAAAATCGAGATTGGATCTCCTAGCAGTCACAGAAACAAAAAAGAAAGGCCAAGGTTGCCAGAAATTGAAAGACGGATATATACTTTTCTATTCAGGGGTAAACCCAAGAGAATGGGGAAAACAAGAGGTAGCATGTATAATTAAACCAGATCTCAAAGAATATATTACTAAATAGCAACTAATAAATGAAAGGTTGTTGACAATCACTACAGATTTTAAATCAGGTAACCAAGAATTTACTGTAATTGTAGCATATGGCTCAAATGATAATGCTAATAAAGAAATTAAAGTTGAATTCTTTGAACTCTTACAAAACACCATTGAAGAAGTTCAAGGGCATATTATACTGCTAGTAGACCTTAACAGCCAAGCAGGGAATCAAGTAGATGAAGAAACAAAATAAGTGTTGGGATCACAAGGAGAAATAACCTGGAATAATAATGGAGAAAGAATAATTAATCTTTGCCTTATGAATAATTTAGTAATAGCAAATACTATGTTCAAGCATAAAGAAATCCATAAGTTTACCAGGGAAGTGCAGCAGAGATGAAAAATCTATAATTGACTACACTATCATAAGCAGATCCTACTGGAAGTATACAAAAAACACAAGAGTCTATAGAAGTCCTGAAATAGGCTGAAATCTTCAATAAAAGTGTTTTATGAAAGAAATAGAAAAAAAAAAAAAAAAAAAGAGATTTACGAAGACCAAGAAATAGAAAGCTTATAGCACAGGTTCAAAACACTTCTCCTTCTTCAATTGTCATCCCCTAAAAGGAGGTTGATAACCATGTCACGGAACATTTTTTCTTTCTTTTGCTGCTCTGGAACATTTATGGTAATTAAAGCCAGTCCAGTACTTAATGTCTTCAAACCACATTCTCCTGGGTCTACCTCTCCCTCTTTTTCCATCCAGTTTCCCTTCTAATATGAATTTCTGAATGCCTTCTTGTCTAGTTAGATGTCCAAAATATTTAAATTTTCATTCTTTAATTATTTTCATTGCACGGCAGTCCTTCATGAAAATGAGAACACTATTCTGCAATAAAGACCTAAACATGGAAGTCAGATGCCGAATGCTGAAATGCTACGTGTGGTCTATTCTGCTCTATGGAGTTGAAACATGGACATTGAAGGCGACAACCATCAAGAAAATCGAAGCCTTTGAGATGTGGCTATACAGAAGAATGCTAAAGATATCATGGACAGAAAAAATTACCAATGAAGATGTCTTAAAATCCATTGGCAAAGCTAAACATCTTTTACAAATAATCAAGAAACGAAAAACATCATATCTTGGACACATCATGAGAAACAGCAAATACCAACTTCTACAAACTATTTTGGTAGGAAGAATTGATGGCAAAGGAACTAGAGGAAGAAAAAGAATATCATGGTTTGACAACATCAAGACGTGGACAGGAAAGAGCAGTGCACAACTGCTCAGATTAACACAAGATCGCAGTTTGTTCGCCAAGATGGTCGCTGACCTTCGATAGAAGATAGCACAATAAGAAGAAGAAGAATTATTTTCATTAATGTTCTTTTCATTTTTGCTTTCTTTAAAACATCTTCGTTTTTCATTTTCTCTGTCCATGTTATTTTCAACATTCTTCTGTCCACATTTCAAAAGCTTCTAATTTTTTCTCTGCTTCTTTATTTAGAGTCCAAGGCTTGACCAGATATAGCATTTTATTAATTTTTTTCTTGTGTCTATATTAATGTCTCTGGATGTTAGAACAGGTTTCATATCGATAAAGACTTTTCTTGCTATCTCTATTTTTATTTCTTTAAGGGAATTTCCTCTGTCTGTAAACATTTGTCCCAAATATATAAAAGACTGAACCTCTTCAATTTTTTTTGTTAACAGTTATGTTTAGTTTCTTATTTATTGTTTTTTTTTGATATAATCATGCACTCTGTTTTCTTTAGGTTAATAATTAATCCCATGTCTAAGCTTCTGTTGTAAATTTCTGTGACTAAGTTTTGAAGATCATCTTCAGATTCAGCTATAAGGACTGTGTCATCTGCATACCCGAAGTTGTTGAAATTCCTACCCACGACTTTTACACCCTTCAGTTCTGAAATATTTTTAAAAATTTACTCACTATATATATTATACAGTAAGGGTGATAAGACACATCCTTGTCTTACTCCTTTTTTGATTTCAAAGTTGTCAGAATATGCATTTTTATATCTTGTTGAGGCCATTTGATTCCAGTATATATTTGTAATTATACATAGATCTTTTCCTTTTAGCCTGTTATTCTATTAGGATATGTATTAATTTTTTGTGATCTATTGAATCGAATGCTTTGGTGTAATCAATAAAACAAATATTGTGTTTCTTGTTATTAAAAATAACCTTTAGGTCATTAAGCATGTTTTCATTTACTTTCTTTAACAATTCAATAGGGATCTGGTCAGAGCCTAGTGTTTTACCTGTTTTCATTTGACTTAGAGAATATTCTATTTCTTCATATGTAATTGGTTCACCATCCATATTTTGTATATCTGGTGCGTCTGTGTGATCAGAGTTAAACAGTTCTTTTCCATATTCTTCCCATCTTTTTATGATATCTTGTGTCTCTAGTAGTATTTTTCCATTTTGATCTTTTATACAAAGATTATGGTTGAAATTCTTCTTTTTATTTGTCAAAGCTTGGATTGACTTATGCATTTCTTTACTATTGTGTTTCTTGTTCAATTCCTCTATTTTTACATTTTTTCATTTAGCCACTTGTCTTTAGCCTTCCTGCATTCATTTTTTATAATGAATTATTATTATCATTATGTGACACCTCCAGCGAGTCCAAAGGACTCATCAAGGGAGAGTGTGGCAACAGCATCAAACAATTGTTCCCCTTCCAGCTACTAACCAAGCTCAAACTTGCTTAACTTTTTTATGAGCCATTAGTAGCAGAGGCTCTACCAATTAATCAACCAATCTTTGCTGGCAATATACTGAGTATTCTATACTGTTGTGTACTTTTCTTTTTTCGTCTTTCATTCATAAGTTCTAGTATTGATTCAGTCATCCAGGGTTTTTTCTTATTGTATTTAATTTTTGGAATAACACTTCTAGAAACAAGTAAAAAAAATTGTGTATATCAATAAACAGAAGAAACATAAAACATCTTGGTGGGCTGAAGAACTAAAAGAAGAAATTAAAAAAAAAAAAGAAGAAGCAATTGTGGAAAAGATATATAGCATCAAAGTTGCAGGTCGACAGAGAGCTATATAACAATCAAATAAATAAAATTAAAAACTTAGTGAAAGAAGAGAAAAGAAAGTGCTGGGAAGACTTCTTTAGAAAATTTGGGAAGACATACTTTAGAAAATTTTAAAGAAAACCAGAAACTCTTCTATAATGCAAAAATAATATCCCACATAAAGAAATAATGGCTCTAAAAGAGCTACGTAATAATAATCACATTACAATAACCAAATCAGACAAAGGAAACGCAACTGTAGTATGGATACAACAGAATAATCTTCTATAATGCTTTAAGAAGAATGAGGTCAGAGAAAGAATGCCCAATAAAGTTTATCAAAAATAAGGATGGAAAGTTTACTCGGAAATCCTGAAGACATCATGGAAAGGTGGAAACAGTACAACCAGGAATTAGTAGAAGATGCAGGACACAGAAAAAATAGACCTCTAAGAGCAAGGCATGCAAACAAAATGGAAGAAGATCAAAATGAGGAAATTCAGGATAATGAATTACTAGCAGCAATAAGTAAAATGAAATTGGGCAAATCAGCTGGCCATGACCAAATAACACCAAAAATGGTAAAGAATTTAGGAAAGAAAGCCATCTTTTCAATGTCGTATAGAAAAAGAAAATTATTCCCAAAGACTGGGAAATAGCAATAATAATGCCTATATTTAAGAAAGGAGATAACTGTAAATATTAAAACCATAGACGGAATTCACTTTTAAGCATTCCAGGAAAATTGTATGCCCATATTTTAGAACAGAGACTTGGGAATCAAATAGAGGATACAATGGATGAAATGCAAACATGGCTTTCGAGAAAATAGAAGTACACAGGATCGTATCTTGTTTTAGACAAATATCAGAGTAAACATTGGAATATGGAAAAGAACTACATGCATGTTTTATAGATTTCGAAAAGGCCTTTGATCGAGTTGCTAGACATTTAATATGGCAAATACTAAAGAAAAATAAGGTAACAAAGCCTCTATAAAAGCAATAAAAATTATGTAAGAACCTGTAATAATAGATCAACGGAATTTGAAACTAATGTAAGAGTGAGGCAAGGCTGTATCCTCAGCCCTTTTCATTATAGTACTGGATGAAATTTTAAAGGCATCCCAAACAAAAACAAAAAGGTTCCACCTGCGATACAGGAAGCTGAAAGAAACCAGGATTTCACATATGGCTTCTGCGGATGACATAGTGATTCCAGCCGAAGACTCGTGGTATAACATTAATATTTGGTATGAAGAAACAAAAAAAAAAGGAATATTATCATAAATATAAATAAAACTAAAACAATGATCATATCTAGAAACCAGTCAAAACACATAACAAAAATAGAGAATTATGAACTGGAACAAGTCCACTCCTTTAAATACCTAGGATGATATGTACAAGAGGATGGTAGACTAGACATAGAAATTAATGACAGGATAAGTTTGGGAACAAAGTTATTCTATGCAATGAAAGGCCCTTTCCCAGATAAGAAAGAAGTTATCCAAAATGGCAGTGTATTGTTCAGTGTTTGTACCAACATTAACACATAGTTGCAAGTCTTGGTGTCTAACAACAGGAAACGCAAATAAACTACAAACAATTGAAATGAAATATCTTAGGAAAGTGGCACAAAACACAAGATTGTATTGAATAAGAAGCTGAACTATAAAATACAATCTTCAAGTTGCATCTCCCAACCGATTTATAACACAAGCCCAAATGAGGTGGTTTGGACATCTTACTCAAATGGAAGAAGGAAGAACAGCAAAAACTATATGTGAAAGCCAGAAAATAGGAACATGAAACATAGGCAGGCCAGGAAAGGTTGGCAAAAGGAAATTAAAGAAAAATTAGAAAAGAAGGGAATTAACTGGAAAGAAGCAAGAGAACGAGCCTTAGACAGGACGGCATGGAAATCTCTTTGGCAAAATCTCAATGCTTAAAAGTATAAGAGATCATAGACAAAGAAGAAGAGGAATCTTCAACTGAAAAGCCATGATAAGGGTTCTTGGCATCCTGGATGAGATTCAAATCTAGGTCTTTCTAACCAATGGGCATTGTCAAAATGACTGAGCTATGGAGGCTCTATTTCTCCCATTTTCCTTTTACATTTCAGACTTGATGGCTTGTCAGTCAATATCCCACAAATAATAGCAACAAACAAATAAATAATTTAATTCAATTAAAAGCATGCAGTTTACAGAAATATGCTAATATTTTATAAAGTTATTTAAATTGTGTAAAGCTTTGATCAGACCATATTTGGATTTCCGTGCTCAGATCTGGTCATTGGGATTTGAAGGAGATGAAATAACCTTGGAGAGGATGCAGAAACAAATAACAAAAATGATATCAGGAGTTTACAATGTTGATTTATGATGACAGACTGACAGCCTGCAGAGTTTGGTGGATAGAAGACAAAGGGGGGGGGGATGTGATCAAGACATTTAAGCTGTTGAAGGTTATCATCATATTAACATTGAGGAGATTTTTCATATGGCACAACAAGGGAAAGGAGCAAGGACAAGGGGGCTATCCCTGGAAGTTGCAAAAGAAGGTAGTCAGGAAAATAATAATACAGTAATCCCTCGATTAATGCACCCCCGATTAGTGCATTTTCGATTAATGCATCATTTTTTTTCAATACCCAAATTCGATTAGTGCACCTATATACATCTTAAAAATAAATGTTACAGATTTTAAAAATTTTCTATCTATACATTTTTATGGCTATTTTAAAAAATCACTCATCAGAATGAAATAATTTAGTTACCGATTTAAAACATTTTACAAAGTTATTTTTAATGGCATACTACACTACTTCTATGTACACTATGTTCCAAATTTTTACCGCCAAAATTTATGTCATCTGCTATAGTATGCCCCAAATATTCGAGACCCTTCGACACTTCTGTGCATGTCACAAAAAGGAGAATCCATACCGATAATAGAATAATCAATCCGTCTTCTGGGATGAGTTGTTTATTATTACACATCGGAAAATTAACTTCTCTTTTATGATCATTGTAGTTTTTAAAGTGGTAACTATTTTGCTTGTATAACAGTTGGGAAATTTTATCTATAAAGCATGTGATTTTGTGTGTTGGCTACCAATTTGTATGTCCTTCATTTCTTGCTCCCCTTCAATGATAACATCCAAGAGTTAATTAAATCTCATTCTGAAGAATTGATTGATTCCGACCTGCTAAATTTAGATGCACAGCGGGAAGATCCCGACAGTCAGCCAAAAGAGGTTTCACTGAAACAATTTGAAATTATTTTTCGTACAATCGAAGTTTTTAAACAGCAATGCTTAGAGGCTGACTCTGATGAAGAGAGAAGCAGTAAAATTTGCAGAAGAGTAGAAGAGGCAATGGGCCATACTCTCGGTTGTATGAAAAAAAGAAACAAAATGCTCGCCAAACTGCATTAGCTCAATTCTTTGTTAAGAAGTAGAATAATAAATATATATTCTGAATATGTTTTATTGTCTTTCAGCTTCATGGTTTTCCTTTAACTAGACCCTGAGACATACCCTAATTCTTTTATAAAAAAAAATTAAGGGTCAAAAAAGAAATCTGAGGAACAAATTATACATTTTCCCATAGGTTATTATATCCGATTAGTGCGTTTTCGATTAATGCGCCCGTTTTAAAGAACACATTAGGTGCACTAATCAAGGGATTGCTGTAATAATAAAATGTGCTTTCCTTTTGTTTACATTTGTATATTGTAAGAAAGATGTTTTGTGATGTAAATTTATCTTTGACCACTGAAATCTTGCTTAGTGGTAAACAAAATGTATTTAGAAAAGAAATAAATTGAAACTGGTCAATTCAAACTATCAATATTGAAATTTTAATGTTATACGCTGTTACTCCCAAGAGATGCCAAAGTGATAGTGGTATTCACATTGTGGATAGAATTAAGTAAAAATATCTCAGCATTTAAATCTTGTGAAAGGAAGAAACAGCACAATTTCTACTCTTCTCAATACAAAATTTTTTCTCCCAGAAACTTGGATTTTTTCATCTTGTGTACAGAAAAATCAGCCTTCAGAACATGTGCAATTTACAGACAAAAAATACCGTTGTTGGTGATGATGGACGATAGATGGTGTTGATGATAGTAGTGTGCTGTAGTAGGAGAATTAAGTAGTAGTGGAGAGGATGAGATGTATTTAGCGAAGTAGAGTTGAATGCCCTCCCACGATGAGTCCTCGGACTCCCTTGGAGGTGTCATGTAATAAAGTAATAAATTATGAAGAATTTTCCAGCACTATGACAAGAACATTTACTATTTTAAACACAGTACTGAACCCAGTAATGTGATGCACAATAGTGGAATGAAGCAGAAGTTGTTCTGCTGAATTTCTGAGCATGCAAAGAAATAAAGAGAACAGTAGTAGGTGTCATTTATCAGTTGTTTTGATGAAAAAAAAAAAAGGACATGGAGAAAGAGAACTGTCGTTATTTCTTGAATCTCTGATATATGGAGATTTAACAGAAATTAGAAGACGGAAGTGTACAGGAAGAGTTCATTAGTGGTTAGAAAGTAAACAAGTCAAAAGTAAACAAGGGTGTGTGCAAAGTGTGACCTGAACGAGGAACTGATGAATGCAAATATGAAATTGATGACAGAAAGTGTTAGTACCGATTGTGTCACGAGTGCACGTTTGAAAGAGAAGGATGGTGAGAAAGAGAGGCGAAAAAATGTTAAAAAATCAGGAAAAAAGAAAAAGAGCGATTTGAAAAGCGTAACGGATGTTAAAAGGGACGAAAGTGAAGCAGAAAGAATCGAAATTGAGAGAAAGAATGAAAGTAGAAATGGCGTGATGTAGAAATCGCAAGTGAAAAAAATCGAAAGAATAAATGATAGCGAAAAAAGAATGAATGATGGCGAAAGTTTGACACATGTATGGACTGAAAGTAATGAAACAAAGAAAGATGAATGACAGTAAAAGTGAGAAGAATGATAGCAAAAGTTGGACGCATGTTAGTCCGAAAGTACGGAAACAAAGAAAGATAAATGAGAGTGAAAGTTGGATGTATGTTGGACCGAAAGTACGGAAACAAAGAAGGATGAAGGAGAGGGAAAGTGAGAAGAGGGGGGGGATCGAGAGTTAGAAAGTTAAAAAGATTTAATGATAGAGAGAATGTGTCGCGAGATTCGGAAGGTGAATTGGTTTGGATGAGGCAAGAGATGAAATGGATGCAGAATGAAATTAAGAGAATTCAGGTCAAAACTATTAAAATAAATCATGATGGCATGAAAGAGTTAACGAAAGATGAGCGAGTGGTGTTGTATGGCGACTCCATTATTAAAGGTGTGCTAGAGGATAAAATGCACAAGGTATGTTTTCCAGGCGGTAAAATGAGTAGCGTGATTGAGGTATTGGATATGAAGAGGGAGCGAGCAAAAGAGTTAATTGTATTAATTGGTACAAATGATTTGAGAGAGAACAAAGAACATGTCAGAATGAATGTCAGGAGACTAATTGGAAAGATAAAAGAGAATAGTGTGACAGGAATGGTAGTCAGTGTGTTGCCTAGGTTGTGGTGAAATGAGGCAGAGAGCAAGGATTGTGAATGATATTCTGGCTGAAATGTGTGCGAGGAGATGGGAGTACAGTTTGTTAATGTGTGGAATGAGTTTGAGGGATGAAGTGAGCTGTATGGGAGCGATGGACTGCATTTGAGTGGTTATGGTGTGAGTCGCTTGGAGAGACTGCTGCTAGAAGGTAGAGAAGTGAATAGAGAGAATGAATCAGATCGAGATGGGGAGTAATGTGGAAAAGCAGGAGAGATTGAAGAAGTGAAAATGAATGGGGAAGTGAGTGGTATGAGTATAGAAAATGAGAGAATGGGGTGTGCAAGAGGAGCATGGAAACGGGGAGGCTCAGGGTGGACAGGGGTACACAGTGTGAGAAAGGTGGATGCTCCAAGAGGAGGTGAGAGCATGTGTAGGCAGGAAAGAAATGGGATGACCAGGAATCAAGAGGAAACAGATGGAATTGCAAAGGGTTCTAAAATGAAGAAGCAGAAAGGGAAATGGCCCCAGTCCGGAATGGAGAGATCACATCGAGTGAGTAGTATCAGTGGAACTAGCTGTAGATCCAGAAATGAGCTGTTGTGTTTGTATACCAATGCTAGAAGTATAAGAAACAAGGCGGATGAAATGGTTGCTCTAATTGCGTCTGTGCACCCAAAGATTGTCGGAATAAGTGAGACATGGTTAGTTGAGGACGACATCCTGACAGGAATAGAGATGGAAAGGTATGATGTGTTTCGTGAGGATAGAAAGGGTAAAAAGGGAGGGGGAGTGCTATTGATGATAGAGAAAGGGTTATGTCCATACAAGGTAGAGATGCAAGAGGGAAATACGGCCAGTGGTTTTAAGGCAGTATGGTGTGAGATAGAGGTGAATGGAATCAAATACTTGGTGGGATGTTGTTATAGACCTGGTAATCTGGATGGTGATGATAGTGAAATGTATAGTCAAATAAGCCAAGCAAATAAGAAAAGGGTGATCATTATGGGTGATTTTAATTATGGCAATATAGACTGGAATGAAGAGATAGCAACTGGAAGTAAAGAAAATGAGTTTCTTGAGTTTTTGAGGGATAACTACCTCAGACAGTATGTAACAGAGGGAACACGAGGATTAAGGGTCTTGGATTTGGTCATCTCATCAGAGGATGTAATTATAAATGAGGTGTCAAATTATCCACCAATTGGTGAAAGTGACCATGAAGTGATTACATGGGTGGTTGCCAGCAGTGCAAGGACCCCTGTGAAAAAAGGGGTGTATGTGGAACTACAAGGGGGGGGGGGGTGATTATGAAGAGCTCAGGAGACAGCTTGCAGGTGTAGCATGGAATGAGGAGTTAGCTGGAAAAGAGATCAATGCAGCTTGGGGGATTTTCAAAAACTATTTAGTAGATGCAATGTCTAAATGTATACCACGGGTGAGAAGGTTAAATAAGGTAGGTGTGAGATGAATGAATAAAGTGATTAAGCATGCGATACAGAGAAAAAGGGCATTGTGGAGGCAGCATAAGAGAAGTGGAAGTAACCAATTTCATGAGGTCTACAAAGACCAGGCAAGGAGGGTGACTTGGTTGGTGAGAGTTGCTAAAGAGAGGTATGAACAGCAGTTAGCTAATGAAGCCAAAAAGAATCCTAGGGAGTTCTTTCGATACGTAGCCAGCAAAAGAAAGAATGATTATGGAAGGATGACACTGATTGGAGGAAATGGTATAAAGACAGCTGTTGCAGAATGTGTGGTGGAGATACTTAATGAGCAGTTCATAAAGGTCTTTCAATATTGTGAATGTGGCTTCATGGAGAGATTGAGAGCAGTTGAAGATGGGGAGGAGAGACTGACTGTAAGTGAGCAAGAGGTGTTTGGGGAGTTGAGTAAACTAGATATAAATAAGGCTGTGGGACTTGATAATATATCACCGCGTATTCTGAAGGAATGTGCCAGAGAGTTGACACCTGCCTTAACATATTTTTTTAATACGAGTCTTGCACTTGGTCAAGTTCCTAAAGAGTGGAAGGAGGGCAAGATTGCGCCACTTCATAAAGGAGGTGATCAAACTCAAGCATCAAACTATAGGCCTATCTCTGTGTCAGGTGTTGTGGTTAAGTTGTTGGAGAAGCTTGTGAGAACTAAGATCCAGAGTTGGGTTGACAACAATGGTATATAATCTTTGATGGACAGCATGGATTTTCTAAAGGCAGGTCATGTTTTAGTAATCTACTTACTTATTACAATAAAGTGACTGCTTCCTTGGACAAAGGAGAAGGATACACAGTAATATACTTGGATTTCGCAAAAGCTTTTGATAGAGTACCTCATGATAAGTTGACAGTCAAACTAGTAGAGCAGATGGGGTTGGATATTAGATTAATGCATTGGATTGGAGACTGGCTATCTGATAGGTATCAGCAAGTTGTGTATGGGGATGCGATATCCAAAAAAAGGAAAGTCACTAATGGAATGCCTCAGGGGTCTGTTTTAGGGCCATTACTGTTTAACTTGTATATTAATGATATTGGTGAAGATTTGGATGGAGATATTCAGTTGTTTGCAGATGATGCAAAGTTGGGACGAACCATAAAGAGTAGCGAAGATGTTGTGGCCTTGCAAGAAGACTTGAATAAATTGAGTGATTGGGCAAGCAAATGGGGATGTGAGCTCAATGTGGCAAAATGTAAGGTTTTGAAATTTGGAAAACAAAGATGGGATGCAGAATTTATGCTTGGTGAGAATATATTGTTGGAAGTAGAGGAAATAAGAGATCTGGGGGTGATAGTGGATAAGGATCTAAAATTTAGGGGACACATCGCCAAAATTGTGAAGACATCACAAAGACTTCTGGGAATGATGCGGAGGACACTGACGTGTAGAAGTAGGGAGATTCTTGTTCCATTGTATAAGGCTTTGATTAGGCCACACATGGACTATTGTGCCCAGATTTGGTCACCGGGTTTTCAGAAGGATGAAGAGATGTTGGAAAGGGTCCAAAGGTGAATAACTAAGGTAGTTTCTGACCTCTGGAATGTTGAGTATGAGGAAAGATTGAGAAGATGTAATTTGCAGAGTCTAGTGGAGAGAAGGGAGAGGGGAGATATGATAGAGACCTACAAGTTGGTAAGGGGTTGTTATAAGATCAATGGTAGAGAAGTTCTACAGAGAATAGTGAGAGATCAGGGGAGAACCAGAGGTCATCCCTGGAGACTGTATAAAGAGGGTGTGAGTTGAGTGAGAGCAGGTTTTTTTCGTGCAGAGTTGTGAATGATTGGAATGCGTTGCCTGAGAGTGTGGTGTCTGCAAGGAGTTTGAGTGTATTTAAGATACGGTATGATGAGATGTGTGTGATAAAAGGACCTCCCAGATGAGTCTTTGACTCCATGAGGTCTTGTGTAATAATAATAATAATAATAATAATTTTGCTGTTTTACAGGTAGGAGCAGTTTGTGTTAATTTACCACCTTTGTAAATTCAAGAGAGTGAAAGTTCTGCTGGAAGCAAGAGATTGAAATTCCAGAATATTGTCCATAAAAGTTAAAAACTGTTACAATACAAAAATAAAAGTGGCAGTGTAACAAAATTGAATTTAATGTTCTTACTTGTTATGACCTGAAGAATATATGAGCAATTGCATAGTTAATATTGAGATAATTACCTATTGGAAATCTCATTTGGTTCATACCAAAGCAACTGAACACAAAATCAGAACAAACAACTGAAAACAAAAATGCTCTCATTCACCCTGATCTGCTAGCCAGAATTTCTAAACAAAAACTGACGAGGTATAATTTTGTCCTTATTTACTATGCAACTCTTTTTTTTTTTCTGCTGAACTGTGATGGAATTAAAGAGAAAATTTGACTGTAGTTGTTTAGAATTGCAGATAAAGCAACTACAGCTATGCAGGTCAGTGTATCATGGCACATGTTCTAGGGGCTAGTTTGCTTCTTTTGTGGGATGAATGCTGGAAGGAAGAAAATTTTGGTGAAATTTTGATTTAAAGAAGAAAAAAAAAACGGATGCTAGAACATAAGACTTTGCATATGTTTTCAACAATGACATGAATGCATCAACGTTGCAAATACTCTCAAGGAAAGAGCACTGATAGTAGGAAAATTACATTAAGTTAAAGAAAAATTAAAGCAAACAAAGATATATGTGAACTACATTATAGTGGGCATACAGTACAGTCACAGATGCAAGACCCTTCGACACTTCTGTGCCTGTCAGAAGAGGAAGAATCCATTTTGATAATAGAGTAATCAATCCGTCTTGTGGGATGAGTTGTTTATTATTACACATCATAAAATTAACTTTTCTTTTATGAACACTGTAGTTTTAAAGTGATAATTATTTTGCTTGTATAACAGTTGGAAAATTTTACATATAAAGAATGTGATTTGGCATGTTGGTGACCAATTTGTACATCCTTTATTTCTTTCTCCCCTTCAGCATGAATTGACTATTCTTGGCAAATTTGCCAGCCCCAGTTCTATGAACTGTGGGAGTACAAAACATTTGTAAAAAATTACTCTAAAAAGGCAAGCTATGATTTTTATTACCTGTCTTATGGTTTCTTCAGGAGAAAGACTTTCCTCATCTACAAAAAAAAAAAAAAAAAAAAAAGTGAAAGGAAAAAAATAAATTAGATATAAAATGTTGGCACAGAAAACTACAAAAAAACTTTTCATATAAAATCCCAGCCAACTAAAATTAACAAATTATATACTAAAATATAGATTAAAAAAGGCTTCAATTTAACATAATAAGATTGAAATTGAGAATATTATGGATCCATCAATATTTTATAGCCAAAATATAGTGAAAAATATATATTTTTCACTATATATCAATTTTCTGATATGCACTCTCAAGGGTTGTTCAGGCAAATATAACTATAATTAGAATATAATTATGCACCTACTGCAAGTTTACTCTTCTTCCTAACATGGATCTTAGGCCAGGTGGCCTGTTCCGGTCTCATGCTGTCTCTTTCTTGGTCTTTCAATTCTTCTTTTTCCACTTATTTTATATCTGTATAATAATTTTGATAGTCTGCTGTTGTCCATTCGGTTTAAATGTTTTATCCATTTTTTTTTATACTGTCTTATGTAGTAATTAACTGGTTTTATATTCAAGGATTGTAAAATTTCTTCATTTGTTTTATGGTCCCACTTGGTATATCCAGCTGTTTTTCTGAGAAATTTCATTTCTGCTGTTTGAATTTGTTTTTCATCTTTCCTTTTTATGGTCCATGTTTTGCTTCCGAAAGGTGGTTTTGACAAGACCTTATATAGTCCGATTCTAGTCTATATAAATTTATTTATTATGCCATTTATTTATTTATTATGCCATTTACTTTGCAAAGTTTGATATTCATCAAACAAACTTTTGCAAGTTTACTTGATGAATAAATTTAACTTTCAGACATAGGAGTTTTGTACTTTTAAGCTTTCTGCCCTGTCTGTGATGACAACCAAAAGACTGAAATAGTTATCAGGCCAGTGAAGTGTAATCTGAGCACTAATAAATGGGCAGAGTATGTCTTTTAAGTAGTACAAAGCGAGGAAACTCTGATGTCGAAGATTATATTCTCATAATATTCTTTTATATATATATATATATATATATATATATATATATATATATATATTATTATTATTATTACTACTATTATTATTATTATGTGACACTTGCAGGGACTCCAAGGACTAATCATGGGAAGGCACACTACTCTACTTCACTAAATACATCTTTCTTATATCATTATCATCAAATTCCTGACATGTACCCTCAGTGGTGTACAGGATATGATAGTACTACATGAAAAATTTACACCATTACTAACTTTCTATCTACAATTTTCCTCCAAATCAATCTGTTACCTGTTTCTATCTTCTAAGGCACTTTTTACCATATCAATCCACCTATATCTTGGTCTTCCTATGGGTCTTTTTCCTACCAACCTGGCAGAGAACACTTGTTTTATTAATCTTTCCTCTCCCATTCTGTTTAAGTGACCATACCACCTGAGATTAGCTCTGCTAACACATTCTGGGATGCTAACAATCTCAAACTCTTTCCTGATATTCTCATTTTTAATATGATACTGAGTTCGATGTCATCTGTTCACACCCCCCTAATCTTTCTCAGGACTCTCATATCTGTGGTCTCTAGTCTTTGGTCAAGTGTTTTACTTCTAATCCAGCTCTCAGATCCATAAGTTAAAATTGGTTTGAACACTATATTGTATACAGCAAATTTAGTAATTTGACTAATTTCTCTCTTATTCCATATAAATTTATTCAGTTGACTTCCCACCATACCAGCTTTGTTGATTCTGTTGTCTATTTCTATATTTAATTTACCATCTTCACTAAAAATCGTGCCTAATTAGCTGAAATGTTTTACTTGTTCCACAGGTTCTCCATTTACAATGCAGTTGATATTTTCAAAGCTTCTGCCTATTTTCATTGTCTTGTTATTGCTGACCTTCATACCATATCTATTACAACAGTTGTTCAATTTTAGTCAGGGAATCTTGCAATCTTGTAGCAGATTTATTTAGAAGTATAACATCATCCACATAAAGCACAGAGCTGAGATTAACATCTCCAATTTTGAAATCAGGTTTAATACCACTTTCCTTCATAATGTGATCCATATAGATAATGAATAACAGAGGGGATAATGTACATCCTTTCTTCCTGCAGAGGTTTCTGTGGTTAAGAAGTTTATTATAATTATTCCGATTTTGTGACCACATGTTTATTAAAGAAAACTGTTTTTAAAACTAAACAAGTACTAAAAAAAACACCCGACAAGTTTCATTAGTCGTCAGGCTAACATCTTCAGGGGTAAAGAGAACTAAAAGTTTAAAGCACAAACTACTAGAAATTACAAAAATGAGTTCATTTGTTGGTATTGTGAACATCAAAACAGTTTGTTAAAAAAACTGAATAACAGATCTATACAACCGCTAATGCGTATTAGCCGGAGACAATGCTATTTGTCGCATTCTGTGGTTCACGCTCACTCTGTCTGAGGTCTGAAATTGGTACATTTTTAATACACGATGACCAAACTTGATTTAAAATCAAACCTTGGTTTTTGTTGCATTGCGTAGGAATTTTAATCATATTTGCTGCCTCTTTGAATTTTCTTGTGAAACAATTCTTATCTATATAGGACATGTTTGTTCTATTCCAGAGTACATCATGACCGGTAGAGGTTGTGTGAAATGCCAATCAAGATTTATGTTCTCTCTTATTTTGTACGTCCTTTTGATGTTCGCTCATGCGAATTTCTCCCGATCTCCCCGTCTGGCCCACATAGCAGATGCCACAAAAACAGTGAATATTATAAACCCCTGGTTTTTTCATTGGGTGATGTGGAAGTTTCGGAGAATAAAGAGATCTTGATATTTTTTCAATTGGCAGGAAAGTCACTTTTACGTTGTATTTGTAGAGAAGTTTGGCTAATTTATTTGTTACATTCTTGATATATGGAAAGGTGACTGTGTTCTTGAAATCTTGTTTATTTAAGTTTCTTGTAGGTGCTGTATTGAGAATTTTCTTAATTAACTTAGCATTGAAACCATTCAGTTGTAGGATCTGTGTTAAATATTGTATTTCTTCTTTCCGTTTTTCTTCTGTACTAAGGATGTTGTATGCTTTATCCCTTAATGTTTTTATTAGGCCTATGTTTTGCTTGGGGTGGTGATGTGAATAGTGTGCAGAAATCTTCCTGTGTTTGTTGGTTTTCTATAGATAGAGAACGATAATCTGTTTTTTCTTTCATTTATTTCTATAAGGATGTTTAGGAAAGGAAGTTTTTTTATTTTCTTCTAGTTCCAGAGTGAATTTTATGTTAGGATGTTAAATAGTCTTGAAATGTAGTCAGTTCTAGTGTTCTTGGCCAAATGATGAAGATATCGTCCACATAGCAGAGCCATATTTTTGATATCATCCGGTAGATTGATTTCAGTATTCAGACCACATGTTTATTAAATACGAACAGGATAAGCGAAAACCCAACAAGTTTCGTAAGTCGTATGACTTACATCTTCAGGAGCACTGGTGTATAAAAAAAGTTAAACACAACTAACAAAGATTAACATAGTCCATTAGATGTTTCTACTGTAACACTGAAAAAATTGAAACATTCGTTACTGAATGTCTGTTGGAACATTGTTATTTGTTCACATTCTGTGCTTCACGTATGTTATGTCCGATATCTGAGGAAGTTAGATTTTTTTATGAATGCCAGCCACACTTGCTGTAATATCAAACCTTCATTTTTGTTGCACTGTGTAGGAATGCTAAGCATTTTTGCCGCTTCCTTGTGAAACAGTTTTTATCAATATATGACATGATTGTTTTTTTTTTTTCAAAACTACTTTATGGCCAGTGGAAGTTGTGTGGAAAGCTAGGCCTGATTTGTGTTCTCTTCATTTTTCTCCATCTTTTTTATGTTCTGCCATAAGGATTTCTCCTGACCTTCCCATCAGGAGAAAAACTGTTTCACAAGGAAATTCAAGGAAGTGGCAAAAATGCTTAGAATTCCTACATGATACAACAAAAACCAAGGTTTGATATTACACAGAGTGTGGTCGGCATTCATAAAAAATCCAACTTCCTCAGATCTCAGACATAACACACGTGAAGCACAGAACGTGACAACAAATGCATTGCCTGATGGAGTGGTGGGAGCGAGAACGGTCAGTGAGTTTAAAGAGTGGTATGATAGACTTTGTGTTTCTCAGGGGGGGGACCTCCCCTCGATGAGTCTTGACAGACTTTATGTCTTAGGAAGGACCTCCCTCGATGAGTCTTTTGACTCCTTGGAGGCCTGAATAATAATAATAATAATAATAAATAACAATGTTCCAACAAACATTCAGTAATGAATGTTTCAATTTTTTCAATGTTACAGTTAGAAACATCTAATGGACTATGAATTTAATCTTTCTTAGTTGTGTTTAACTTTTTTTATACACCAATTCCCCTGATGATGATGATGCAAGTCATACGATTACGAAACTTGTCGGGTTTTCACGTATCCTGTTCGTATTTAATAAACGTGGTCTCAATACCGGAATCTATCTCTTGAATATCAAGTTCTTTCCTAATATGCTCATTTTTAATACAATACTGCCACTGATGCCATCTGTTCTCTCCTCTTATCTTTCTCAGAACTCTCATAACTGTGGTCTCTAGTCTCTGACCAAATGTTTTATTTCTAATCCAGAACCCAGATCCATGTGTTAAAATTGGTTTGGGCACTTCTTGTATACAGCAAGTTTAGTGTTTTGGCTAATTTCTGTCTCTCTTTTATTCCATATTATAACTGTATTACATTGATTTCCTACCATACCAGGCTGTCTTTTTCCATATTTATTGCCATCTTCACTAAAAATTATGCCTAAACAGCTGAAATGTTTTACCTGTTCTATAGGTTCTCCATTCAGGATGCAGTTCATGTTTTCCATTCTTCTGCCTATTTTTATTGTCTCTGTCTTCTTATTCCTGGATTTTCAGCCAAAATTATTACAGCAGCTATTCAATTTAGTCAAGGAATTCTGCATAATTATACTGGATTTACTTAGAAGTATATCAATATTTATATAAAGTAAATGGCTTAAATTAACATCTTCAATTATGATATCAGGTTTAATACTATTTTCCTTCATAATGTGATCCATATAGATATTGAATAACAGTGGAGATAATGTGCACCGTTGTCTTCATTTCACATCAAACCATTTTCATGTACTCAATTCTAACTGCTGACTTACAACTCAAATATAGACTATGCATTACTTGACACAATGTCTAATTTACATCATATAATTATAGTGTTTTGAACAGCTTTTCTCTTGGCAGCTTGTCATATGCCTTCTCCAGATCTCAAAAAATCAAATACAGATCCTTGTTATATTTCCATGATTTCTCAACTACTTGTCTTGTCAGTGAAAATCTGACCTTGACAACCTCTATTTAACATGAACTCAGCTTTTTCTTCTCCAGTATTCCCTTTCACAATTTTTCTTAGACTTTTCTCAAGTATACTTGAGAAAAGGCTAAAATCTTACCTCGAACAGGTCAGTAGGGAAATTTTCTGTAATTACCATTTTCAATCATTATAACTAATTAATAATAGAATCACATAAATTTAAAGCTTTTTATTTATAGAATTTTTGGCTTATAGAATTTTATTTGTAGAACTTTCAATACGATTATAGGAAAACAATCACAAATAACAGAACATCAATTCAATTGAAAGTGTGTGATATTATATGCAATATCAGCTGCAGGAGAATAGCTCCATCTGCTTTAACAGATATCCAAAAATAATTTCAATAAATTAAATTAGTTAATAAAATATTTTTAAATATAAACAAGTAATTAATTACAATTTACAAAACACATGAATGGTCAGTATTAGTCAATATAACTTCCCAAAATTGAGAAAGTTTAAGGATATCATTTTGTTAAGGTTTGGATTGTGAATATGTGCTTCACAGCTTTCATTGTAAAGTCTTTCCAGAATAAAATAGCTTTCCTGTAACACTTTGGTTTTGTTCTGCTGAATCCTGCATTTTGCAGATAATGCATGGTTTGCTAAACTAGATTTACTGGATTCTTTAAGTGAAATATATTCTTGATGTTCTTCATGATGAACCTGTGCAGAACAACCAGTCTGCCCATAATAACAACAATGTGATATTCTGATGGACCATAAGGCTTGCTTAAATACGAGTTTAAGCATGAGTAGGGAGCATGGCATTGTAACTGACACAGAAGTTGAAGATTGCGCGAATGTTCAGAGTGTGTCTGGAAGTGATAATGAGAAAAAAGTTTGATCGATAATAAAGTGGGTAATAATGACAATGATAAACAGAGTGCAATTAATGGTAATGTGGTGAGTGGAGTGACAGCAAACAAGTGTGTGAGTGACTGTCAATAAAGAGTGAATGATAGTGAAAAAAGGATGCAAGATTTGAAAGATTTGAGTTGGTGAAGATGTGGAGTGAAATGAACAGAATTGGAGATATGTATGGAAGAGTAAAGATGATGAAAACAAATGATATTGGTATGAAAAAGGTAATGAAAGACCCACAAGTGGTGTTGTATGGTGATTTGATTATTAGAGGTGTGGTAAAAGAGAAGATGCACAAGGTTTGTTTTCAGGGAGGTAAAATGAATAGAGTGATTGATGTACTGGATATGAGGAGTAAGCAAGCAAAGGAATTAGTAGTGGTCGTAGAGACAAATGACTTGACTGGGAACAAGGGGAATGTAAGATTGGATATTAGGAGGTTGTTGAGAAGGATAAAAGATAATAGTGTGATAGAAAAGGTAGTCAGCGTGTTGCCCAAGTATTGGCAGTGATGAGATGAGGCAGACAATAAGAATCATGAATAATAGTTAATTGAAATTTGTGAAGAGAAAGGAGTGCAGTTTGTTAATATGGGAATGAGTTTGAAGGAAGAATTAAACTATATAAGAGTGATGGGCTGCATTGAAATGGTTTTTGTGCAAGTCATTTGGAGAAACTGTTGCTAGAAGGGAGAATAATGAGTGCAGAGAATGATCTGAGTAAGAAAGGAGTAATGTGAAAGAGTGGAAGATTAAAGCAGGAGAGACTGAAGTGGTATTATGTTATGTATATGAGCTGTTATGTTTGTATACAAATGATAAAAGTATTAGAAACAAGGGAAATGAAATGGTTGCATTGATTGAGTTTGTTCATCCAAAAACTGTTGGAATAAGTGAGACATGGTTGGATGAGGATGACATCCTAAATTAATGAATTAGCATATAATGATAAAGCAGCCCTGAGTTCATATGGATAGCAGCACTATCTTATGAAACTAACATAAAGCTATTGGTTGTAAAGTAATTTTTGTCTATCAATTGCGTGTGTTCTCCTGGCCGGTTTGCCCATTCTGAGGGATGAAAAACCTGAGTTTTCAGGAGAAACAAACCTTCCACCTCTGTATGGGACTGGATAACTCACCTTTAGTCAAAAGAGACCAGATAAAGATTACTCACGTCATGGATGGGAATCGAACTGAGGTCTTTCCGATCAAAGGGCTTCATCTATACCGACTGAGCTATGGAGGTTCTAATAATGTCCTGAAAGGAATAGAGAGATGGAAGGGTATGATGTATTTTGTGAAGATAAAAAAGTGAGTTGGAGTGCTATTGATGATAGAAAAAAGTTATGTCCATAGGTTATGTAGGAGTTATGTAGGGATGCAAGGGAAAATAATGGTAGTGGTTTTGAGGCAGTATGGTGTGAGATAGGGTTGAACAGAATGAAATACTTTGTTGGATGTTGCTATAGACCTGGTAATGTGGAGAGCAGTGACCAGGAAATGTATAAACAAATCAGCCAAGCAAATGAGAAAAGGGTGATAATTATGGATGATTTTAATTATTATTAATTGTAATAATTAATAACTATTAATAATTATTATTACTTATTATAATTATAGATTGGGATGACAAGATAGCAACACTGGAAGTAAAGAAAATGAGTATGTTGTTGAGGGACAACTACCTGAAGGAAGTATATGTAACCGAGGGCACATGAGAGAATGCTATTATAAATTAGATGAAAAATCTCCTTACAGTTGGTGAGCGTGACCATGAAGTGATTACCTGGTGGTTGCCAAACATGTGAAGACTTCTGGAGGCTCAGGAGACAGCTTGCAGCTGTAGCATGAAATGAGGATTGGATGGAAAGGAGATCAATGTTGCTTCGGTGATATTCAGAACTATCTAGCAGAAGCAATGTCCAAAATGTCCAAGTGTATTCCAAAGGTCAGAAAACTAAATAAGGTAGGTGTGAAATAAATGAATGAAGAGATTAAGCATACAATACAGGAAAAAAGGCATTATTGGAGGCAACATAAGAGGAGTGGTAATAATTAATTTCATGAGGAATACAAAGAACAGACAAGGAGGATGACTTGGTTAGTAAGGGTAGCAAAAGATCTGGATCCTTTATGAATTGGAGATTGTACCAATTCATAAAGGAGATGACAGAATTCATCATCATCATACGTATCAAGGATTTAGGCCTAGTATGGCCTGTTCCGGCCTTAGAAGTCATCGTTGAATCGTTTAAGAGGACGTCCTGGTTTTCTTTTTCCTAATGGCTTGTACTTTAAGGTGACAGAATTCAAGCATCAAATTATAGGCCGATCTCTGAGTCTGGTGTTGTGGTTAAAGTGATGGAATGGCTGGTGAGAATCAGAATCAGGTTGACAACAATGGTATTAATTAATAAGGTGACAGGAGCATTGGACGTGGGAGATGGATACACAGTAGTATACTTAGACTTTGCAAAAGCTTTTGAGAGATTACCACATGATAAGTTGATAGTCAAACTAGAGTGGTTGGGGTTGGATATTAGACTAGTGCATTGGATTGGAGATTGGCTGTCTGATAGGTATCAACAAGTTGTGTATGGGGAAACAATATCCCAAAGACGACAGTCACAAGTGGTGTGCATCAGGGATCTGTTTTAGGGTATTTGCGGTTTAATCTGTATGTTAATGATATTGGGGAAGAACTGAATGGGGATATACAGTTGTTTGTAGTTGATGCAAAGTTGGGACAAACTATGAGGAGTAGAGCAGATGTGGCTTTACAAGAAGACTTGAATAGACTAAATGGATGGACACCAGAGTGGGGATGCCAGTTCAATGTTGTGAAATGTAAAGTTTTAAAATGTGGAAAACAAAGATGGGATGTAGAATTTACTCTTACCAGGGATATATTGTTGAAAATGGAGGAAATAAGAGATCTTGGGGTGATGATGGATAAGGATCTATCATCACCCCAAATTTAGAGGACATATTGCCAAAATTATGAGGACAACATAACAAATTCTGGGAATGATGCAGAGGACACTGACTTGTAGAAGTAAGGAGATTCTAATTCCATTGTATAAGGCTTTGATTACGCCATATATGTACTTTAGTCCATATTTGGTCATCTGGTTTTCAAAAGATGTTGAAAGTTTATTTTTCACTTGGTTAGAGTATAATAAATTTAGTTTAATCCTTTATCCAAGTGTGAGCAAACAAAGTTTATGCCTGAAAGTATCTTCAGGACTGAGGTAAGGTGGTACAACACCATGGCACTCCTCGCAAAGGTGGAGCAAGCTACCAACACTCCTATCTCAGTATCTCCTATAATGCAAAACACATCTCCTTGCGGATATGTCTAATGTTATGCATTAAGGGAAGGGCCACAACCCAGACTAGTTTCGACCTTTATTGAGGTCTCTTCAGTGGGAGCCAGGCCCAAGTGGAGATACCAGGCAGAAGCATTAGCAGGTCATCTCTACCTATAGGAGTTGCCAAATGGTGTGCCACCCTTTTTTAATAAATTACTCTGGATTGAGAGAAAGATGTTGAAAGTTTATTTTTCACTTGGTTAGAGTATAATAAATTTAGTTTAATCCTTTATCCAAGTGTGAGCAAACAATGTTTGTGCCTGAAAATATCTTCAGGACTGGGGTAGCTTGCTCCACCTTTGCAAGGAGTGCCCTGGTGTTGTACCACCTTACCCCAGTCCTGAAGATACTTTCAGGCGCAAACTTTGTTTGCTCACACTTGGATAAAGGATTAAACTAAATTTATTATACTCTAACCAAGTGAAAAATAAACTTTCAACATCTTTCTCTAAATCCAGAGTAATTTATTAAAAAAGGGTGGCACACCATTTGGCAACTCCTATAGGTAGAGATGACCTGCTAATGCTTCTGCCTGGTATCTCCACTTGGGCCTGGCTCCCACTGAAGAGACCTCAATAAAGGTCGAAACTAGTCTGGGTTGTGGCCCTTCCCTTAATGCATAACATTAGACATATCCGCAAGGAGATGTGTTTTGCATTATGGGAGATACTGAGATAGGAGTGTTGGTAGCTTGCTTCACCTTTGAAAGGAGTGTCCAGGTGTTGTACCGCCTTACCCCAGTCCTGAAGATACTTTCAAGGGCAAACTTTGTTTGCTCACACTTGGATAAAGGATTAAACTAAATTTATTATATTATGGTTTTCAAAAGGATGAAGAGATGTTAAAGAGGGTCCCGAGGCAACTGAACAAAATAGTTTCTGATCTCGGGAATGTTGAATATGAAGAAAGGTTGAGACAATGCAATTTGCAGAGTCTAGTGGATAGGAGGAAGAGGGGTGACATGATAGAGACATACAAGTTGGTAAAGGGTTGTTATAAGATTAACGATGAAGAGGTTTTCCATAAAATGGTGGGAGATTGGGTCATCTCTGGGAAGGAAGACAATTGTTATCTTCCACTTTAGGATAAATTAGATTCTTGGGTTTATTGAATTAATTTTTTCAAGAAATTCATGAAGATTGGACAAAGATGAGTTCCATACAGCAAAAACATCATCAATATATTTGTGCCAAATCGATTGTTTAGGTGAAAATATGTCCAGAATATGATGTTTGAAATGTTCCATAAAGGAATCAGCTCAGGTTGGAGAAATGGTAGACCACATAGCTTATCTTTCTATCTGTTTATACAATTTATTCTGGCAGATGAAATATCCTGAATTAATGACAAAGACAAATAATTTTATAATATCAGAGAAAAGTCATTGTGAAGTAATTCAATCATATCTGTCAGAGGGATATTTGTAAAGAGTGAGACTACATCAGAACTTACTAGATCTGTGGGTTGTAAGGATAATCCTGAAATTTTAGCCTTAAAATCTATTGAATTTTTTTTTTATGAAAGGAGCAGAAATTTCTGTAAATGCAGAGAGTAGATTAGATTGGTATTTTGAGTTTATAAGTCAGAATCCTATGCAGTTCACAATAGATCTTAACGGCACATTTTCTTTATGTTATTTACCAAGGCCATACAGTCTTGGAGGAAAAGCATGATGAACTTTTAGCCTTTTTTACTGTTTCTTAATCCCAGGAATACACTTCGTCCAAGAGGTTGTAAAGTTTATCGATTTGTGAATGAGTTGGGCCTGTAATTCAGTTGTGATTGTTTTTCTATAATCATACTGAAAATGGCTTTGAAACATTGCTGAAAATTCTACAAATAAAGATATTTAAATTAACCTTAGAGATTCTGTTATTAATTAGTCATAATGAATTCTTATACTTGCATCTTGATTTTTAGATCTATCACTTCCAGTGTTATTTTCCATTTCATAGATGAGTCCTATGAGAGCTGTACTCTAATCATCTGGAATACAACTCTCCAACCAGGCTTTCTGAGAATTATGAAGTTTAGCCACTATAAAACTTTTATACCTCCATATTTTGTGATGATTTAAATAAATTGGCAGCATGGGCAAAGGACAATGGTTATCAATTTACTGGGAATATCCAGTAACCTTGCAAAATGTAAGGTTACTGGATTGAATTTACTGGATTACAGTAAATTGACAAGGCTAGAGATCTGGAGGTGACAAGGAACAGAGGTTTCACGTTCAGAGGACATATTGCAAAAAGATGGCAAATTAGCTTAAAAGATTTTTTTTTATGTTGAGCCATACATGAGAAGTTGTTAATATATAGTACATCAGCACAACCTATAGTACATTAGTACTGTGTATGGGTAGTGGGTTGAGAAAGGAGAAACTTGTTACATTTGATTTAAAAGTCTGTATATTGTATTCCTTAGGAAACATAAAGAGGAAGACTGTTCTGTTCCATAATACAGCAGTAGCAGGGATGAAGGAGGAGGAAAAGAAACTTGTTCTGTGAGTTTCAAAGTATACTGTGAAGGGATGCTGAGCAGCAACTGTACGTGCTCCAATGGACACAAGTACTGAGTGGGGGAATTATTGATGCTGTTTCAAATGAACATTTGCCATGGAAATATTTATAGAATACATATTAAAGAGAACTGACCCAGTTCTGAATATCCTCACTAGCTTCTCCAACATCTTAACCACAACTCTAGATAAGCAAACTGGACTATAATTGAAGCCTTAGTCTTATCACCTCCTTTATGAAGCAGAATAATTTTGCCATCTTTCCATTCCTTTGGAACCTGGGCTAACCGAAGACTCATGTTGGAAATGTACATTAAAGGTGTTAATGCTCTGGAACATTCCCTCAAGACATGCAGTGATACACTAAGTCCCATGGCCTTGTTGACATCAAGTTTACTCAATTCCTCATATACCTCCTGCTCGCTGACCATCAGTGGTTCCTCCCCCACTGCTCTCAAATTCTGCATGATGTTACAATCACAAGGATGGAATACTTTAATGAACTGCACATTTATCACCTCTACAATATCCTACTCAGTGTTGATCATTCTTCCATTATCACTCGCCAACATCATCCTCCCATAATCATTCTTCCTTCTACTGGTCACATATCGAAAAAACTCCCTAGGATTTCTTTTAGTGTCATTTGCTACCTGTTGCTCATACTACACTTTTGCTACCCTTATCCTTAGTGAGCCATCTTCCTTGCTTGCTCTTTGTACTCCTCATGTAGCTGATTATCTCCACTCATCTTGTGCTGGCTCCACAATGCCTTTTTCTTCTGGATTGCATGCTTCACCTCTTCAGTCATCCATTTTATACTGACCTTATTTAATCTCCTGACCTTTGGAGCACAATCAGTCATTGCCTCTGCCAGATAATTCCTGAGTAGAGACCAAGCAGCACTGATTTCCTTCCCATGCAATTTCTCATTCCATGATATTGCTGCAAGCTGCCTCCTGAGTTTGTCATAATCACTTGCCTTATAATTCCACATATAACTAGCCACCACAAAAGTGATCACTTCATGGTCACTTTCACCAACTGGAAGATGATGTGATACTTCATTTACAACAATACCTTCTGATGAGGTAATCAAATCCAAGACTCTCAATTTACGTGTGGCCTCTATTACGTGATGCTTAAGGTAGTAATCCCTTAAAAACTCAAGAAATTCATTCTCTTTGGTTCCTAATGCTGTCTCTTCATTCCAGTCTATATTATCATAATTGAAAATCACCCATAACAATCACTCTTTTTTTTATTAGCCAGCCTATATGTCTCAAATGAGCAGGTGTTACTGGTTTAGTGTCAGGTGGCAATCAGCTGTAAAACTAAAACCATTAACTAAAACTCCTAGTCATGAAAAGTGCAATGAAATGGGTATATAAAAATGATACAGTTTTGCTTCTTAAGCGAAAGATACTACAGATATGCAAGAAATATTAGAGTGTGCCCCAAAAGTCTGGGTTGTTATCTGCATTTTTATTATGTCAGTCCTACTGACATAATAAAAATGCAGATAACAACCCAGAATGTGGGCACAATGACCAGACGCAGTGCCAAATTAGGTGAAGTTTTAAACTGAAGATGAATCAATATTTGTTGTATTCAAGAGATGAAATGGTAGGCATCTAAATCAAGGAATACTGGAAATGGATACAAACATCTACCACAGGCAAGGCAGCAAACCCTAATGAAGTCGGTGTGGTGATCGATAGTGAACTTCAGGAGCATATTGCAGAAGTTACTCAAATAAGTGATTGCAGTAATCACTGTGAAATTAACACTCGATGAGCAACCAAGCAGGAATGTTATCTCTACCCATGCCCCCCCCTCCAAAAATAAAAAATAAATAAATCAGCTGCACTGACCTAGAAAAGCAGTCATTCTGGTAGCAAATGAGATAAATTATATGTTTGGTGATTTCAACAGCCATGTAGGAGGGACAAGCAAAACCTACCAAAGAGTTCACAGTAACCAAGGTCATGGATCTATAAACCCACAGGGTTAAGACATAATGCACTTTGCATCAACGTATGATTTAGCAATTATTAATACCTCCTTCGTGAAACGTGAAACCCATAGAACACTTTGTTATGTATAAAAGTAGTAACTAAGTACTCAAATCAATTATATCATGGCAGACTGCCTGTCCCTCAAGACCTTCAAAGAATGCAAGGTAATACCAGAAGAACTGGTCACTATGCAACACAGACTACTGGTAACAGAGCGTCTGATGCCAAACTTCTGATAGCTTGCAGAGAAAAGATCCTTACAATCCGATAGCATAAACTTGATCAGCAGGAAGGACAAAATCTGTGTGAATATCTTGTGTATTGCCTGCACCAAGAGAGATTTAGAGGCTCAGTGAATAAAATATAGGATGACTTCCAATAATACCATGCAAAACAGGTTGCACACCATTTAGGCATATTGAAGGGGGGCCTATAAAATGCTTTGTTTTGCTTGTAATTGTTTGTACTTTTTTTTTTAATTGAATAATTATTAAAGATTATGCTACTCAGCAGTAAGGAATGATGACAGATTCAGTTGCAGTCGCAAGTGGTGTATCGCCAAGTCCTCTGCCATTTAAGAACTCTATTATAAGCAATATCATAAGGGACTTTGTGGCATGCAGTACTTGCGGCATGTATGCGTCTCGGGAATTGGATATGTGGCTTGTAAAAGAGAGTGAAGAGCATATGTGCACAAAATGCAGGCAGTTGGAGGAAATAAGTGCATTAGAAATATCAATATCCGACCTTGTTGCTCCAGGAACGGGGAATGAATGTAGGAAGACAAGTCGTGTGAAAGGAGAGAATGAAAAAAATATATATATGTGAATGAGAAAATAATAGTTGATAGTGTGGAAGGTGTGAGTGACTGTGAAAGTTTAGGAGATGGTTTTATTTGGAAGAGTGAATTTAGATTAAGAGTGACTGACCTGCAGAGGGAGATAGATGAGCTGAAAGAGGAGGTGGAATGTCTTGTGAATGAGAGCAGAAGTATGAAAGATAAGATTAGGAGAATGAAGAGATAAATGCAAGGCAAATCAGAGTAGTGGAGAGAGAGAATTTTGAGTGTTAGAAGAGGAGAGAAAGGAAACAGTAGAAGAGAGGGAATGAGTGAGAGATATGGTGGTGCTAGAAGAGGAGAGAAAGGAAACAGTAGAAGAGAGGGAATGAGTGAGAGGTATGGGGGTGCTAGAAGAGGAGAGAATGGAAACAGTAGAAGAGAGGAAATGAGAGAGAGGTATGGGAATGCCAGCAGACGAGAGGATGGAAACAATAGGAGAGACGGAATGAGAGAGAAATATGGAAGTTCTAGAAGAGGAGAGAATGGAAACGGTAGGAGAGATGGAATGAGAGAGAAATATGGAAGTGCTAGAAGAGGAGAGAATGGAAACGGTAGGAGAGATGGAATGAGAGAGAAATATGGAAGTGCTAGAAGAGGAGAGAATGGAAACGGTAGGAGAGATGGAATGAGAGAGAGGTATGAGAATGCTAGAAGACGAGAGGATGGAAACAGTAGGAGAGACGGAATGAGAGATTGATATGGAAGTGCTAGAAAAGGAGAGAATGGAAACGGTAGGAGAGACGGAATGAGAGAGATATGGAAGTGCTAGAAGAGAAGAGAATGGAAACGGTAGGAGAGATGGAATGAGAGAGAGAGGTATGAGAATGCTAGAAGACGAGAGGATGGAAACAGTAGGAGAGACAGAACGAGAAAGGCATATGGAAGTGCTAGAAGTGGAGAAAATGGAAACAGTAGGAGAGGGAATGTAGTAGTAGGAGAGACAGGTATGGGAATGCCAGAAGAGAGAATAGCAGTAGAGGAGAGGGAATGAGAGAGACCTATGGGAATGAAAGAAGAGGAGAACAATAGGAGAGAGGGAATGGTAAGAGGTATAATGTATGGCGACTCAATGATCCATGGGGAGTATTTGCCAGGAGAAACAATAGAAAGGGTGGCTATGGCAATTAAGAGAGGTGAAAGGGTGGATGAGATGATTGTGATGGTAGGAAAAAATGACTTGAGTGGTAATGTAAGTCGGGCAGCGAGAGATATGAGATTTTTTCTTGAGGCTGAACGGAAGACGACAGAGAGAGGAAAAATAGTGTGCGTGTTGCCTAGGTATGATAATGACGAGTTGAGTAGAAGAGCAGTAATACTGAATGACATAATAGCTAGAATGTGTGACAAGAGAGGACTGGTATATGTGGATGCTTGGAGTGCGTTTGAGGAAAGAGAGGAATTGTATGCGAGAGACCGCTTACATTTGAATAAGGAAGGATGTGGGCATCTGGAGAGATTGCTGTTCTGAATGAGTCAGTGTGTCCCAGGGAGACGACATCAGGTAACACTGAGCCCAGTGGAGTCTAGAGAGGATAATTCTGGGTATAGAAACAATGGCATTTATATGCTTTATACTAATGCCAGGAGTCCAGAATAAGGGAGAGGAATTGGTGGTACAGATAGCATCAGCCTGGCCAAAAATTATTGAGATCACTGAGACATAGTTAACAGAAGAGGATATAATAACAGGAATAGAAGTCGCTGGGTACAGCATTTTTCGGCAGGATAGGAAAGGAAAGCATGGTGGTGGAGTACTGCTTATGATAAGTGACGACCTATGTCCTCTAAGAGTGGAGGCTTTGGAAGGCAGTGAGACAAATGATTTTGAGAGCATATGGTGTGAAGTAGAGGTGGGTAAGACAGGATATTTAGTGGGGTGTTGCTACAGACCCAGGAGCACAGAGAATGGGGACGAGGGGATGTTTAGACAGTTAAGTTTGGCAAGTGCAAGAAGAATGATTGTCATGGGAGATTTTAACTACAGTAGTATAAATTGGAGAGAGGAAGATACATGTAGCAATAGATAGGGGAATGGAATTTCTAGAATTCTTGAGGGAAAAATGTCTTAGGCAACATATAACAGAGGGAACAAGAGGTTCAAGAGTTTTGGATTTGGTTATAGCATCAGAAGAGTTGATAATAACTCAGATGACATCTCTCCTGCCAGTTGGAGAGAGTGGCCATATGGTTTTGACTTGGAAAATGAATAGACATGCAGCAGTATCAAAGAGACGAGAATGTATGTGGAATTATAAAGCAGGTGATTATAATAGTCTTAGACGTCAACTTCGGGAAGATTCATGGAGGGAGGAATTGGAAGGCTGGGATATCATTAGTGCATGGGAAATTGTGAAAGAATATTTGTTAGCAGCAATGGTAAGTTGTATACTACAAGTGAAGAAGAGGACACAATTTGGAGTAAAGTGGATGACAAACAATATTAAACAGGAATTGCATGCGAAAAAGAGGCTATGGAAGAGATATAAGGACACAGGTGAAGAGAAGATGCATGAAGAATATAAGACAGAAGAGTGACTAGTGTGGTAAGGAAAGCGAAACTGGAATATGAGAGGAGATTGGCACTAAGATCCAAAGAAAATCCTAGGGAATTTTTTAGCTATGTGGCCAATAAGAGAAGAAATGACTGTGGAAGAATGATATTGTGTGATAAAAATGGGAATAGAGTGACTGATGCAGAGGACATAGTGGAATTGTTCAATGAACACTTTATTGGAGTATTTCATCCTAGAGGAGTCAGTTTTAATGTTAAAGGGATAGGGCAGGTTCAAGGTTTAGAGGTACAGGAGGAGAGCATGTTTCAGATACTGAGTACTCTGGATGTCAGTAAAGCTTTGGGACTGGATGGTATTTCACCATGAGTTTTGAGAGAATGTGCTAGGGAACAGTGCCTTTAACCTGGCTTTTCAATGAAAGTATGGCTGCGAGAAAGGTGCCCAGGGAATGGAAGGAAGGTAAGATAGTGCCATTACATAAGGGTGGTAACAGACTGGAAGTGTCTAATTATAGGCCAGTTTGTGCATCATCAGTAGTTGTTAAGATCTTGGAGAAAGCAGTGAGGGACCGTATACAGCATTGGGCAGATGAGGGTAATGTTATCTGTGAGAGTCAACATGGATTTGTGAAAGGGCGCTCTTGTTTTAGCAATATGCTAGCCTTTTATAATAAAGTTACAAGAACATTAGATGAGGGAAAGGCATATACTGCAATTTTCTTAGACTTAGTGAAGGCATTTGACATGGTGCCACATGATAAGCTGATATTTAAGTTGCAGCACATGGGTCTGGATGTCAGATTAGTCAACTAGATTCAGGATTGGCTGTCTGATAGGTATCAGAGAGTTGTGTATGGTGGAGCAGTTTCAAAGAGGCAGCGGGTTACAAGTGGGGTCCCACAGGGCTCAGTACTAGGACCTATATTGTTTAACCTTTATATCAATGACATTGTCAGTGGATTGCAAGGGGATATTCAATTGTTTGCAGATGATGTGAAGCTGGGAAGGATTATTAGTAATAGTGCAGATGCAGTATCCCTGCAAGACGATTTAAATAAGCTAGATAGATGGGCAAATGAATGGGGGATATCGGTTTAATGCAGCAAAATGTAAGGTCTTGAGGTTTGGAAAACATCGATGGGATGCTGCATACCTATGGGAGGAGTTATACTGGAGGAAGTAGGGGAAACAAGATATCTGGGGTTGATGATTGATAGAAACCTGAAGTTGAGGGGACATATTGCAAAGGTGGTGAAGGTAACACAGAAGATTGCTGCAATTATGAGAAGGACACTGATCTGCAGAGATAAAAGGGTTATCATTCCGTTGTATAAGTCTCTGATCAGACCACACATAGACTACTGTTCTCAGATTTGGTCCCCAGGATTTGAAGGTGATAAATTAACTGTGGAAAGGGTACAACGGCGGTTAACAAAGATGGTTTCAAGATTGTACCATGTTAGTTATGAGGATCGGCTGAGGGAATGTGGACTGCAGAGTTTGGTGGATAGAAGAAGGAGAGGTGATATGATTGAGACTTTTAAACTGTTGAGCGGTGGTTACAGGGTTGACAATGGTGAGAGCGAGAACGGTCAATGAGTTTAAGGAGTGGTATGATAGACTTTGTGTTTCTTGGGGGGGGGGGGACCTCCCCCTCGATGAGTCTTGACAGACTTTATGTTCTTAGGAAGGACCTGCCACGATGAGTCTTTTGACTCCATGGAGGCCTTAATAATAATAATAATAATAATAATAATAATAATAATAATAATAAACAGCAAAAAGAAAACCAGATGATGGAAAGAAGAAGTAAAGGATGACCTCCATAATAAGAAATGCCTTTTCAAATTTTCAAACAATGGCAGCAAACTAAAACTAAAGAAAATCACACTGCATATCAGGAAGCAAACAAGGATGTGAGAAAAACTGTATCATAAGCAAAAGCTAATAGCGTGGATGATTTTGCCCGATCTACCAACAACAGAAAATTCTGTGCTGGAGATCATAGAATCAGAAGTAAAGAGAGCAGTTGGCAAAATGGCAAACAACAAAGCCGCAGGACCTGATGATATCCAGGCTGAATTGTGGAAAATATTGGGTATGATAGGTGTAGCCTTACTGACAAAATCTTTTCAACAGGATCCAGGAGAATGCCAAACAAATGAAGGAAAAGCTATCTGATACCATTCTATGAATTACAAAGTAATTCATAAAATGGTACAAAAAGAAAGGAACAAAAATTACACAGCCAAAAAAACTCATCTCTCACACATTCAAGAGTGCTTAATCAGAGGTTTCAGGAGCAAATAAATGTCACTTAAAAATCAGTGTGAGTTCATCTCAGGAAAATCCTCAATTGATGCCATACACAGAAATTTACAAGAAAGACACAAAGTTAACAAAAAGAACCTGCATCTAGTATTTATTGACCTCAAAAAGGCCTTTGATTGGGTTCCACAGAAATTAATATGGACAGCAATGAGATCACAGAAAGTCCTGAATATTATATTAACCAAATGAAAGACATACTGGAATGTGACAACAAAAGTGAGAGGCCCAGCAGGAACCAACAAAGAATTGGAGATCAAGGTGGGAGTACATCGAGGATCAGTGCTAAGTCTGCTTCTGTTTAACTTGGTCATGGACTATCTAACAGCAGACATTCAACAACCTGCCCCATGAGAAATTTTATATGCTGATGACATAATCCTAATGAGCAACAGAGTCAGGGACTCATCAACAAAGGCCAAAATATCACTCACACCAGCTGTCATACCTTTTCTTAATTCATTCACACTACCTACACTTACCACCTCCAAAGGTAAACCATTCCAATCAACACTGCTCTATGAGAGAAAAATCTAGCTCCCTCATTTTTACTGAATTCATAATAGAGACCTAATTGAGAATATCACCCTCTTTCTCCTGTTTGTTAGTGTCTGCGGTCCACACATTTTCACTCTGTCATCATAATCTGCATCCCACAATCTCAATATCATCTTTAACACTCCACCATACCTGCATCAACCTCTGAAACCATGAAACCAGATCTGTACAATAGTCAGGTGAGATTGAATCAAGGCCTTATAAAGAAGAAAAATTGACTTCCTTATCCTTTCGTGATGTTCATTTGAGCACAGCAATTATCCTTTGGATTATATTTGCAATCTTAGGCATGAGGTTCCTCAACTTCAACTTCTTATCTAATAACACTCTGAAATCTCTAGTTTGATTAGTTCCTCCTAGCATAATCCTATTAATATAATATGGTTTCGGATATCTCATATCTTAATGGATATCGAATAAGATATCTTAAAGTATTTTTATAAGATAACATTGGATATCTTATATTTTCAGCACTCATTGTTGGAATAAAGTATGTCTAATTCATAAGTTAACTCATGGTAAAATAATCTTGCAACCTTGGATTTCTTGCAACCCATCCTGGCATCAAACACTTGCTTTGCCTAATATTTCCTCTATCATTCTGTTTAAAAGAGAAATATATAAAATATGCACTAATTTGACATGCATGCCGATAAGTCCTGATATGCATTTTTCTTTTCTTTATTTAGATTATTGACATTACTGAGAAGAACATACAGATCTGATTTGGTGCCTTTATTTTAATTCTAAGAGTTTTGCAATTACATTAAAGAGTTAAGAGTAAGAACAACTTTTAAAAATCTAGAATGATAATGAAAAGTAGGAAGCACAAAGTCCTACTTATCAACTAATAGAGAAAGCTTTATTCCAAAGCATTATCCTCTTTCAATCAAAATGTACTGTCAAAAAGAGAGAGAAAGAAAGGAAGAATTCTATCAGTATGAAATGCAGCTAGTAAAGCAGATTCCCCTTCAGTCAAGCCACCAAAGGTGGATTACCTCCTGTTTCTTATTCAGGTATTTAATGTACCTTACTCCTGTAAATCTTCAAAACAGAGATTAAGCTAAAAACAGGCTTACAGAATCAAGAAACATAAGGCATGCACTTAATGTAACATGGCAAATCTAGCCTTCTATGATAATAATATTAAAAAAAAGTACTTAAATGAATATTGAAAGAAAAACTAAGAAACCCAATCAAGCATTAAAAGATTTTCACAATTTAAAATGAATGCTTTCTCCCTCTCCTAAGAAATTATGTTAAAGACAGTCAACAAAAAATCCACATGAAAAGGAACAGTAACTTATCTTAAACCATGGAGTACTTCTGTGCACACACACAATTATTGTCAACTTTTTAATTAATCCTGCTATGAATGTAATTAAATTTCTATTTTGAATTCCTAAAGGAACTAATTCTGGACAGCTATGTGGTGGGGGGGGGGGTCCTGAAAAGTTTTGATAAACACCTAGAAGAAAATGAAAATGATATTAAAGCATCTGATATAACCACAAGAAAGCACATATTAATAACAGAGTTATGAAGGTAACTTATGTTCTTATATTCTCATATGTTCTTTCTTGTGGTTATATCAGTTGCTTTAATATCTTTTTTTGTTCTAGGTGTTTATCAGAACTTTCAAGAGTCCCCCCCCCCTCGTGTATGTAACTACTGAAAATTAATCTCCAAAGATGCTAGGGATATTTTGATGAAATTTAAAAGGTGATAAATATGAGAAAGGTAATAAAAAGGTTAAAAAGGTGATTTTAATAATACATCTAGGATGGCAACAACATGAACATCACAAGTTATCCAAACTCCTACTTTATATCCCAGTTACAATTTATGCGTTTCCTACCAAATAATCTGTGTTTTGACATTTCTGTAATTTTACGTGGGTTGAGACACAAGACTACATAAATAAAGTAAAGCAAAACTGATATGTTTACAGCTGACAAAAGACAACTATCTTCTTGTCAGCTATAAACAATAAAGACTTGTTCTAATAACATGAAGAGAAAAAAGAATGCTTTGAAAGAGAAAGGTGGAACACCTAAAGTAGCATTAAAAAAATATTCTATCATTGAAATTAGTGTATACACTAAGAAGTGTAGGTTTAAAAACTAGTATTACTCTGATTTTTCAATTTTATTTTAATAATAAAAGAACACATTACTTTAACAATAATTATTACTTTACATTTCTTTTGCCCTTACTTACCAGCACAAACTGGACAACATTTGCCTAAAGGAATGTATTTTTGTGTCTTGCATTCAACTTCACGACACTCTTCTGAATCACAAACCACATTTCCTAACAAGCACTTGCAAGATGTACATGGATCAGGATTCCATTCTTCACCATCAGAATAGTGTACCCCACTGAACAAGCAAGATGTTACGTCATCATTATCTGAAAATTTTATGCACTTAATTTATTTAGAGAAAATAATTAACAATCATTTTACATAATATTAATATGATCTCTGCATTTCTATCTTAACAAAAATTATATGCATCATTGAAATATATGTCAAATAAGATATTAAGCAGTGAAATTCAGATTTACTCTACTAAACTGAAATAATTATTAACTCAAGAAAAAACCTTCTCAATATATTATTATTATTATTATTAATACTATACGGGAGCCTCCATGAAGTCCGAAGAATCATCGCGGGAGACCCAATCTACCATACCTCTCCTTGAACCCATTAACAGAAAAAGCATCATTGAAATATATGTCAAATGAGATATTAAGCAGTGAAATTCAGAGTTACTGTACTAAACTGAAATAATTATTAACTAAACATATTATTATTTTTATTAATACTATACGGGAGCCTCCATGAAGTCCAAAGAATCATCGCGGGAGACCCAATCTGCCATACCTCTCCTTGAACCCATTAACAGAAAAAGCACTCACAACTGACTGTGACAACCCATTCCACTCATTCACCACTCTGCAAGCAAAAAACTAGTCCTCACATCCCTACTGACCACACCTTTATCCAACTTTCAGGGATGACCCCCTTGTTCTGGTCCTCTAGCCAAATGCTGAAATATTTCCCTGCATCTATTCTATAAAATTCTTTAAGCAACTCAAATGTTTCTATCATATCCCCCTCTTTCTCTCCTATCAACCAACTTCTGCAATTAATCGTCACAGGCACATTCCACAGGCCACTCACCATCTTGGTCACTCGCTTCTGAATCCTCTCCACTACTTCCACATCCCCAAGAAACCAAGGGGACCAGACTTGAGTACAGTAATCCAGATGTGGGCATATCAAGGCCTTATAAAGAGGAATTACAACTTCCTTATCTCTACTTGTTAATGTGTTCTTCACTAGCCAAGTAATCTTATGTGCTACCTTAGCATTATGTCCTCTAAACTTTAACTCTCTATCTACCACCACCACTGCTAAATCTCTAGCTTCATCTATTTCCTGGAGTACAGTGCCATCAATGTGATAAATGGCTTGTAATCTATTTATTCCAAAGTGCATAACTTTACATATCTCGAGATTAAGCTGACACCCATTAACTTTTGCCCATGCTGACAGCCTATTTAAATCATCCTGCTCTCCAAATCGTCTTGATTAACTATTACTCTACCTAATTTTATTGTATCATCAGCAAACAACTGAACATTTCCTTTCAGTTATTTCCTATATCATTCATGTATAAATTAAACAGCAATGGTCCCAGCACTGAACCTTGTAACACACCACTAGTCACCTGCTTTCGCCTCGATTCTGTCCTCTCCATATACCACTTTTTGATATCTGACCAGCAGTCACTCTCTTATCCAGTTAACCAGTGCCATTTTTTCTAATTTGCGTAACTGTGTTCTATGTGGTATTCTGTCAAATGCCTTTGCAAAATCGAGCAATATCATCGTGTAGCCATTTTCTTTATCCAACTCAGCTGTTACTCTATTATTTAAAAAGTTAGTAAATTACTAAGGCATGACCAACCCTTCACAAAGTATACATACAGTATCATATTTTTTATCTACCCATTCTTGAATTCTCTTTTTTATCAATTTTTCTAATACTTTTACCACCATGCCTGAGATACTATATGATTGGTCTATAATTTGCTACTGTAGTCTTAGAATCTCCATTATGCAAAGGAATAATTTTGCATTCTTTCCACTCCCTTGGAACTCTACCAGAGCTGAAACTCAAATTAAACAGCTTAGTCAAAGGCATTGCCAGTTCTCTTGCACATTCTCGCAAAACTTTAGCTGATATCCCATCTAATCCCACAGCTGTATTTACATTGATATTCTGCAATATCATAAGGACCTCCAATTCAATCACCTCTGTTCCCACATTAGTGTCTACCATATATGTTAAAGCAGTAACCTCACTAGGAAGATATATGCTTGGAAAGTGGTCACTCAGTAAGGACTATTTTGTTATCAGAGTTACTAAACTCAGTAACTCTGCTTCCATCTCCTCGTGACCATCATCACTCATTAAGGTTAATCTTCCATAGTCATTCTTCCTCTTACTTGCCACATAACGAAAGAACTCTTTGGGATTTCCTTTGGCCTGCTGGGCTAAATTCTTCTCATAATCTGATTTTGCCTTCCTTGCCATGCTGGTCACCTTTCTTGCCTGAGCCTTGTACTGTTCATGAGTTTGCTGGTCATCGTTCTCTTTATATACCTTCCACAGCATTTTCATTTCTGTAGTTATTTCTGTAGCTTGTGCTTAATGATATTACTCATCCATCTAACTCCTACTCAATTAACCCTCCTTATCCTGGGTATACAATTTAATACAGCTTCCCTCTAGATCAGGGTTTCCCAGATTTTTCCTACAATGGAACGCTTCACAAATCCTGAAATTTTCACAGAACACCTTGGTTATTTTGTAATGTATTAATAATTAATTAATTAATTATTAATTATTAATACATTACAGTATTAATAATTAATTATGGCATAATCATAAAGAGTACTGTATACTTATGTATACGGTTGACATGTTGATAAATATAAAATTACATTTAAATCAGTTATCAATCACTGGACTAATGAAATCTTGTAGCATATTGTAGTTTCCTCAGGCCAACATCATTAAATTGATTTGTGATGATTTTCATTGACATATTCCATTCTGATCACCAAAAATTTATAATATTATTATAGGATGAATCACTATCTGTTGCATCACAAACACCTTCAATAAGAGCTTTCTTAACACCAAAATTAAACAAAGTCCCTTGTCTCTTATTCATATTAAAATTTAAATCTGTAGGCCTATTACTTTTAAAAAATCACGCCACTACGGTTTCGAAACAAGCACTTTCACCCTACAATACGAATTTGCGAAGAAAGTATTCAGTATTACTAGATTTGAGAACTGGATACAGACTACCTTGACCTTCAATTTCAGTGGAAAAATTTTCTTTATACTTCCTTGCTGATTGGTCACTAACATTTGCAACACAGATGTTATTTCGTTCAGTTTTGAGAACAGAGGATACACAGCCCATTGTTGTAATCAGCTTGCAGGCAATTTTTAGGACCAATCATAAACAACAGTATTCCCTTTCCCCAATGTTGAAAGATTTTGATGTGTGAAAATTAACAATAATTCATGAATATTTCCATGTTTAAAAATATGCAGCTTGGTCACTGACATTTGCAACACAGATGTTATTTCGTTCAGTTTTGAAAACAGAGGATATGCTGCCCATTGTTGTAATCAGCTTGCAGGCAATTTTTATGACCGGTCATAAACAGCGGTATTCCCTTTCCCGAACTACTTCCATGTTTAAAAATACATGGCTTGGTCACTGACATCACGGAACACTTATTCACTTTCCACGGAACACAATTTGGGAAACCCTGCTCTAGATTACCCTTAACTATATCCCATGCACTACTAACAACTTTACCCTGCAGTGTTTTAGGACATGGTACAGATTTAAGCATCTTCCTAAGCATGTCATAATCACCTGCCTTTTAGTTCCACAAATACCCATTCTTGATAGAATATTCCTCATGTTTTACAATTTCCCAAGTCAAGACTGCATGGTCACTTTCACCAATTGGAGGCAATGTTGTCAACTTGGTTATGGATAGCTCTTCTAATCCTATGACCAGGTCCAATACTCTCCCACCCCTAGTCTCCTCCATCACATGCTGCCTTAAGTAATTTTCTCTCAGCAGGTGTATGAATTCTATTTCCTTTCTGCCATGCGATCTTTCATCCTTCCAGTCTATATCTCCATAGTTGAAGTCTCCCAAAATAATCACTCGACATATACTCATTGTACTAATTTGGTGATGCATGTCTTCCAGATCATCTGTGGAATTCCCTGCCCTATAGCAACAACCAACTGTCTATTTTCTTACAGGTCTTAATCTCACACCAGATTGCTTCAAATGAACAGCTACCTTCCTACCTGTCTCCTATTCTTTTTGGTTGCAATTCATCTGCTTTCATCAACAGTACTCCTATCCCCATCCTATCTTCTCTAACATCCTTGAAAATACTAAACCCTTCACATTCAATCCCTGTAACTACATCATCTGCTGTTAGCCAAGTTTCACTAATGCCTATAACTTTTCGCGAGGTTTGCACTGATCAATGCCAAAAAACTCGTCCTTTTTTGTTCCGGATACTTCTGGCATTAGTATATAAAAATGGCAACATCCCTTTATTCCCAACCCACCTTTACTTTCTAAATTGACTAACCTATTCATTATTAAAGGTGTGCTGGATGATAGGTTGCACAAGGTATGTTTTCCAGGCAGTAAAATGATAGAGTGATTGAGGCATTGGATATGAGGGGGGAGCGAGTAAAGGAGTTAATGGTTTTAATAGGTATGAATGATTTGACAGAGAACAAAGAGCACGTCAGAATGGATATCAGGAGGCTGCTTAGATGGATAAAAGAGAATAGTGTAACAGGAAGGGTAGTAAACTTGTTGCTTAGGTATGACTGTGGTGAGATGAGGCAGAGAGCAAGGATTACAAATGATATGTTGGCTGAAATGTGTGAGAAGAGGGGAGTAGAGTTTGTTAATGTGTGGAATGAGTTTGAAGGATGAAGTGAACTGTATAGGAGTGATGGAGTGCATTTGATGGTTATGATGTGAGTTGCTTGGAGAGATTGCTGCTGGAAGGTAGAGAAGTGAGTAGAGAGAATGAATCAGATCAAGTGGGAAGTGATGTGGAAGAGCAGGAGAGTAAGACAGGAGGGATTGAAGAGCTGGTTATGAATGGGGAAGTGAGTGGCATGAGTACAGAAAATGAGAGAATGGGTGTGCAAGAGGAACAAGGAAACTGGGAGGCTCAGGGTGGACAGGGGTACACAGCATGAGAAAGGTGGATGCACCAAGAGGATGTGAGAGCATGTGTAGACAGTAAAGGAATGGGATGACCTGGGATCACGAGGAAACAGTTGGAATTGAAGAGGGTTCTAAAATAAATAAGCAGAAAGAGAAATGGCCCCAGTCGAGCATGGAGAGATCACATCGAATGAGTGGTATCAGTGGAACTAGCTGGAGATCCAGAAATGAGCTGTTGTGTTTGTATACAAATGCTAGAAGTATAAGAAACAAGGCAGATGAAATCGTTGCACTAATTGCATCTGTTCACCCAAAGATTGTTGGAATAAGTGAGACATAGTTGGAAGAGGACGACATCCTGACAGGAATAGAGATGGAAGGGTATGATGTGTTTTGTGAGGATAGAAGAGGGCACACAAGGATTGAGGGTCTTGGATTTGGTCATCTCATCAGAGGATGTAATTATAAATGACGTGTCAAATCATCCACCAATTGGTGAGAGTGACCATGAGGTGATTACCTGGGTGGTTGCTAGCAGTGTGAGGACCTCTGTGAGAAAAGGGTATATGTGGAGCTACAAGGGGGGGGGGGGATTATGAAGAGCTCAGGAGAAAGCTTGCAGCTGTAGCATGGAATGAGGAGTTAGCTGGAAAAGAGATCAATGTAGTATGGGGGATTTTCAAAAATTATCTAGTAGATGCAATGTCTAAATGCATTCCAAGGGTGAGAAGGTTAAATAAGGTAGGTGTGAGATGGATGAATAAAGAGATTAAGCATGCGATACAGAGAAAAAGGGCATTATGGAGGCAGCATAAGAGAAGTGGAAATAACCAATTCCACGAGATTTACAAAAACCAGGCAAGGCTGGCGACTTGGTTGGTGAGGGTAGTTAGCTAATGTTAGCTAATGTAAAGTTAGCTTCATTAGCAGTTAGCTAATGAAGCCAAAAAGAATCCTAAGGAGTTCTTTCAATATGTAGCCAGCAAAAGAAAGAATGATTATGGAAGGATGACATTGATGTGGTGGAGATACTAAATGAGCAGTTCATAAAGGTCTTTCAATCTTGTGAATGTGACTTCATGGAGAGATCGAGAGAAATTGATGATGAGGAGGAAAGACTGACTGTAAGTGAGAATAGGGAGTTGAGCAAATTAGATGTTAATAAGGCTGCGGGGCTTGATAATATATCACCACATATTCTGAAGGAATGTGCCAGGGAGTTGACACCTACCTTGACGTATTTTTTAATACAAGTCTAGCACTCGGTCAAGTTCCTAAGGAGTGGAAGGAGGGCAAGATTGTGCCCCTTCATAAAGGAGGTGAGCATCAAACTATAAGCTCAAGCATCAAACCATAAGCCTATCTGTGTCAGGTGTTGTGGTTAAGTTCATGGAGAAAGCTTGTAAGAACTAGGATCCAGAATTGGATTACAACAATAGTATTATTTTTGATGGGCAGTATGGATTTGCTAAAGGGAGGTCATGTTTTAGTTCTTACTTAGGATACACAGTAATATACTTGGATTTCGCAAAGGCTTTTGATAGATTACCTCATGATAAGTTGACAGTCAAACTAGAGCAGATGGAGTTGGATATTAGATTAGTGCATTGGATTGGAGACTGGCTATCTGATAGGTATCAACAAGTCGTGTATGGGGGAGCGATATCCAGGAAAGGGAAAGTCACTAATGGAATGCCTCAGGGGTCTGTTTTAGGGCCATTACTGTTTAACTTGTATATTAATTATATTGGTGAAGATTTGGATGGAGATATTCAGTTGTTTGCATTTGATGCAAAGTTGGGACGAACGATGAAAAGTAGGGAAGATTTTGTAGCCTTACAAGAAGACTTGAATAAATTGAGTGATTGGGCACAGAAATGGGGATGTGAGTTCAATGTTGAAAAATGTAAGGTTTTAAAATTTAGAAAACAAAAATGGGATGCAGAATTTATGCTTGGTGAGGATATATTGTTGGAGGTGGCGGAAATCAAAGATCTGGGGGGGGGGTGATAGTGGATAAGGATCTGAAATTTAGGGGACACATAGCCAAAATTGTGAAGACAACACAAAGGCTTCTGGGAATGCTGCAGAGGACACTGACTTGTAGAAGAATCTGTTCTTGTTCTTGCAGAACAAGAACAGATTCTTGTTCTGTTGTATAAGGCTTTGATTAGGCCACACATGAACTATTCTGCCCAGATTTGGTCACCTGGTGTTTTCAGAAGGACGAAGAGATGTTGGAAAGGGTCCAAAGGTGATTGACTAAGGTAGTTTCTCTGGAATGTCGAGAATAAGAAAAGATTGAGAAGATGTAATTTGCAGAGTCTGGTGGACAGGAGGAAGAGGGGAGATATGATAGAGACCTACAAGTTGGTAAGGGGTTGTTATAGGATTAATGCTGGAGAAGTTCTACATGAGATAGGTGGAGAAGCAGAAGTCATCCCTGGAAACTGTATAAAGAGGGTGTGAGTTAGGGGAGTGAGAGGCAGGTTTTTTTTGTGCAGAGTTGTGAATGATTGTAATGCCTTGCCTGAGAGTGTGGTGTCTGCAAGGAGTTTGAGTGTATTTAAGATACGGTATGATGAGATGTGTGTGATAAAAGGACCTCCCAGATGAGCCTTTGACTCCATGAGGTCTTGGGGTAATAATAATAATATTTTTGCTTGATCATTCTCACACTCACTTGCTTCATGGTTGCCTTCACACAAACTCACTTGCTTCCCTCCAGACACCTAACACCAAAACCATTAAGATGCAGTCCATCAGCATTGTACAAATCCTTCTTTCAGTCAAACAGATGACCACAGATCCCCAAATTCTACATTATTCCTTTTGCAATATTGCCTATATATATATATATTGCCTCCAAACAGAAGCTGGTAGAATAATAAGCAATATTTATTGTATCATTTAGTGGGTCGGTGGTGCAATGGCAGCACATCTGACTGCAGGTCACAAGGTTGCATGTTCAAGTCGCATCTGGATCATAAGGTTTGCTTGTTTTGAGCCTGTGTAGCTCAGTGGAAGTGATGTTTGCACTCTTCAGTAATAGATAGCCAAAAGGAAGAGAATGATGAGTTTGATTCTATAGCTGGCCTGGTTGGCCAAGTTGTCAGTATATTTGCTCTCCAGTCAAAAGGCTGTGGGTTCGAATCCTACCATGGGCATAGATGTTTTTCATTGCCTGTGAAAATACTAGTGGTGATGATGGTAGTAGATGCCGTTGGTGTAGATGATGGTAGTTGTGGTTCATTGTAGTTGGTGGATTGAGTGGTGAAGACAGAGTTGTAGAGTAGGTGTCCTCCCTTGATGAGTCTTTGGACTGCATGGAGTTGTAATGTAATAATAATCATTATTATAATGAATCATATGATGAAACGAGAGTTAACTGTTCTCATACAGAGCAGGATTTTTCTCTCAAGTTTTTCATCCCATGTACAGGCAAACTGTCCAGAGAATATATGCAAGTAACAGACAAAAATACTATAAGTGTAGCTTGTAGATAGCGCATAGTGTGTAGGTGGACGTTTAAGTAGTGTAAACCAGAGATGCACCAAAGCATGATTTGCTGAATAAATGAATACCAAATATTCAGTTTCCAATTTGGCATTTTGAAGCACTGAATATCTGGCCAAAGCATACTGAATTAGATCTCTTAAAAAATTCTGAATTAAATATTACATAAAAAATGTTTTAAACAAAAAAAATAGACTCATTAAGAACTGATTTTATAAAAGATTGAAGAAAGATTAAAACATTCATGATAATGAAGGAAGGGCGAGTGCTGCTAATCATAGCAGGAGAATTATGTCCAAGCAAGGTTGAGATACAAGAATAAAAAAGTAACAGTGGTTTTCAAACAGTATGGTGTGAAGTGGAGGTTGATAGAATGAGATATTTGGTGGGGATGTTGCTACATACCAGGGAATGTAGAAGATGGAAACAAAGAAGGCAACTTGGCTTAGTGAGCAAGCAAAGGGTGATCATTGCGGGTAATTTAAACTACAGTAATATTGAATGAAATGAAGAGATACTAAGAGAATAAGGAGAATGAATTTCTGAAGTTCTTAAGGGACAACAATCTCACACAGTACGTAATGGAGTGTACACGAGGATTAAGAGTCTTAGATCCGGTTATATCATAAGAGGATGTGACTTTGAATAGAGTGTCTAATCTTCTCCCGGTTGGAGAAAGTGACCATGAAGTGATCACATGGGTTGCAGCCAGTCACATGAGAAGTTCTTTAAAGAAGGGATATATATATATATATACGGAACTACAAGGCTGGTGATTATGGAGAGCTTAGGAGACAAATGGGAGCCTACAGCATGGAAAGAGGAATTGAGTGGGAAGGATATACACACTGTATGTTGTGCATTGACCAAGAGAGCTATTTAACAGCAGCAATGTGTGAGTGTATTCCAAAAGGTGAAAAGGCTAAAAAAGGTAGGAGTAAATCTGATGAATGAAGAGATTAAACATGAAATCTGGAAGAAGAAGGCACTGTGGAGGCAACACAAAATGAATGTTGATAATGATCACTTGCATGAAGAGTACAAAGAGCAGGCCAGGAAGGTAACTCAGTTGGTAAAGATAGCAAAAGTGGAGTATGAGAAAAAATTAGCCAATCAAGCTAAGAAAAATCCTATTGAGTTCTTTCAATATGTGACAAGTAGAGGTAAAAATGGGAGGATGATGTTAGTTGATAACACTGGCAGAAATGGTAACAAAAAGCTGGAGTGTGTAGAATGTACGGTGGAGGAGGGACTGATGGTGAATAAGCAAGAAGTATATGAGGAATTTGTAAACCTGATATTAATAAGGCAGTAGGATTTGACAGTATATTTCCACATGTCTTGAGGGAGTGCCCTATGGAATTAATGGCATCATGGGTGCAACTATTTAACAACGTCTCATCTTCATCTGATGAAGATATAATTATATCATAATTTGTTTCTGCAGCTGATTTTGCTTTGGACCTGATGGTGATATAGCAGTAGAAGAGGTGATATTGCCTAAGCACTGCCATAATTTAGTCCTATTTTTCTTTTCATTTTTGCCACCACACTAATGGATCATCAGTCTTTTCAACAATGGTAAACAATGCAGAGGATATAGCTGAATAATGCAATAATCAGTTTATTAGTGTATTTCAACCTCATGAAGGCAACATCAGTAGAAGCTGGAGTTGAAATATTACTATTATACAGGTATCTCCTTAGAGTCAGAAGACTCACGGCAAGAGATCCATTATTCACACACTAGCCATTATTTACATTATTATTATTACAATACCTATCATCCTCTCCTTAAACTCATTCATTGATGAAGTACTCACAACCACCTCTGATAACCCATTCTGCCCATTCATCACCCTCCAAGTAAAAAATCTAGCCCCAACACCCTTGAAAACCACACTCTTAAACAACTTCCATTGGGGATTCCTTGTTCTCTCCCTTCTTACCATGTACTGAAAAAAAAAAAAAAAAAAAGTCTTCAGTATCAATCCTATGAAACCCCTTTAGTAACTTATGCACTTCTTTCATGCCTTCTCGTTTTTTGCCTATCAGCTAGGTTTTTTTTTATTTTTTTTGAAGCCCAACCATCAATCTACTCTCATAAGGAGCATTCCAATAGACCTGCAACAATCTTTGTCACTAATCTCCTAGATCATCTCTACTACTTCATCCCCATGAAATCCGGGTGACCGGATTTGCATGCAGACTTGGTCACCCGGAGTCTGCAGTAGTCCAGATCCCTAACTTCCCTATCCCTGCTTGCTAGTGTTTTCTTCAACAACCACGTTATTATTATTATTATTATCTATGGTCCCATGGAGTCACATACTCATCTAAGAGGTCCCTTGACTGTGCTGTTTGGTCTACTTTTGCAATACGTCCACTAAACTTCAACTCCCTGTCAACAACCATCCCCAAGTCCCCAGCTTCATCAGTTTCCTGCAGTTTAAGCTGATGTCTAAGCATTAGTTTGATTATAATATATAATCATCTCATCATTAATGTGTTTCTGCAGTTGATTCTGCTGCTTTTGACCTGATGGTGATACAGCAGTAGAAGAGATGATATTGTCTAAACACTGCCATAATTGAGTTCTATTTTTCTTTTCATTATTATGATTTCCAATTATCTCAACTTTTTTTTTTTTTGATAAAGGAATGTTATCAACTATTTTATCACCTGATATTTCTGAATCAGATTCAAATTTCTCATTAATCAGAATGCAATTAACATAATCCATTTTGTCTGATTGGAAAAATCCTAGTTTAAATCTTGGCTTTAACTGTACAAATAATATGATTTTCAAATAAATTATTAAATATTATCTTAATTTCATCACATAAAAATAATCTCAACTTTTTTTTGGCAGGAGGAACAATTTTTTTCATTGTTCCTTTTCCAAAAAAAATTATCTTTAAATGAACTTGTTTTCAGAGTTGTAATAGGTCAGAGTACTTCCAAAATTAAAGCAACATTTGAACTTGTAGTTCTGATTTCAGCTAAATATACTTAAATGCTTAATGCTCTTTTTTTAAGTTCTGCCTAGTAGGCACACAAACTAATTTTATATGGCTGACATGTAATTTAGTTGGAATATCTTTTTATTTCGTCATGCAGCAGGTGTACAGTTAAAATGTCCTACCATTTTTCTACAAAGTGCTGTTGACATTGATATTGACATGTGTATTAATAATGTCCATTATTGCTAACTACAATATGTAAATGAAATGTGGAATGCTTACCCTTTAATGCCATTGTCTCAAAGTGTTACGTGAATGTGTATATTTCACATCTGTAACACAGAAAAAACTTTTCTTTAATCATCTCACTTTTATGACTCCCAGAAAATGTTGGTAGTTTAAAACTATATGATTATACGAGAAGTCTGTTTTAGTAAAATATTTTCTTCCGAGCAAATTGCACTGCACAGCAACTTTATTAATCAGTCTTCAAAATCCTTCATTTTGAGCAATTGAGTATGCCATGATGAATGAAATCATTTCAGCTATGCCAAAACGCAAAAATTTTGAAAGTTTGTCATCTACTGCCATTTTTCTATAAGCATCAAATAACATCTGTTGTTTCAGTTGATCTATTTTAGATCTGGAATGTTTATTGCTCATTTGTTCTTGCATTCTGGTTTATATTTTAGTTTCACTGTTTTGTATTATAAATTCAACACTATGCTTGCATTTTACATGATTAATCACAGATGTTATACATGCATTTTTTTTCCTGTACCACCACAAGATATCTGTCATTTGTATATGTTTTATGTAGGCTCAGTTGTTTGTACATATTTGGTCACTTGTGAAGATGAACCAAAAAATTTCCAAATACCACTTTTTATTATTATTATTGCTGTTGTTGTTATTCATGACCAATATTTTAAGATTTCATAAATTTTCAGACCATTATACACTAAAAGAAAAATATAGACATCAAATAAAGTACCTACAGCACAAAATGAGCTTCAGAATGTAACATCTTGCCCAGAAGCTTTTCTCCAATTCATTGTGTTTGTTATAATGCATGTAACAGGAATTTTTCTGCTTCAACAAGTCAAATACCAAATCTATGATTTGGCCAAAGCCAAAATATTTTTAACTCATGCCAAATCGACTGAATAAACAAAAGTGAATATTCAGTGCATCCCTAGCGCAGACAGTGCATTTTATGGTATCGAGTACCCTCATGCAATGAATCCTTGGACTTTTTGGAAGTGCCATGTAATTATAATAACAGCATGAATAATCTCTTTCAGTCTCAGATGTTTCCCTGCAGTGAAGCCATAAAATTGTTCGTAACACTTTTTTTTTCTCTTTCTCCCTGACAAAATATAAGGGTCCTATCAACTTTTTGATAGGACCCTTATAGACATGTGTAGACATAGCATGTGTATCTGTAGACATAGCCCCAGCAGTGCTATGTCTACACATAGCGCTGCTATGATAAAAAGTATACTGACATGTAGGGATAAGAAGGTGGTGATGCCTCTATATTAGGCATTAGTCCAACCACACATGGACTATTGTGCTCAGATTTGGTCCCCTGGTTTTCATTGTGATGTGGAAACACTAGAAAAGATCCAAAGATGAATGAAAGAAGTGATATCAAGACTATGGAGTATTGTTATGAAGAGAGAAATATGATAAAGACCTTCAAGTTAGTTAAGGGATTCTACCAGATTAACATAGAAAGAATTACAAAAAGGGTGGATGTTAAGATGGGAAGAATGAGAGGCCATCCCTGGAAGTTTTATAAAGATGATGAAAGTCTTTTTTAACTTTTTTTAACTTAAGGGGTGCTTATGGGTCAAAGCTGTATAAGTGAGAGGAGACCTCCACATAGCCTTTAAAGGAGTGCAGAGAACTGACCAGGGCTTCTGACCTAATGTCCAATCCTCACCTTCTCATGGTGCACCCTGTTATCTACCTGGATACTGAACGAATGAGGATAGGCTGGCAATTTGGGATTTAGCCAACCAAACTGTATTCTTATTGGCTTAAACCACAAATAAAATGATGGTACAACATGACAGAATTTCATGCCGGCTGGGACGTCGCCCAGTTAAACAAGGCCCCCATTGTTTTTGCCAGGGAACAAGGGTGAACAGTGAAAAATCAGTTACTGGAACAAATCGTAAAACACACACTGCAACACATCACCACCAGAATTCAAGATTCGTACTATCAACATAAGAAGCCTGAAAGGCAAAGAAATGGAGCTAGCTGAGGAATTGTAAGCACCAGATTGACATAATAGGGGTGACTGAAACAAAAAAGACAAAAACTGGCGAGTTCTTTCTGAGCAATAAATACAAAATGTTATATTCAAGCAATGACAACCAAGGGAAAAAACAAGTAGCTATAATATTCAACACAAAATATGAAGCTAATCTTCTTGAATGGCAAGCAATACCAAGTAGAGTGATCAGAATGGGGAACTGGACAATGAGACTTATTTGTGCCTATGGTCCCACAGAAGGTTCTACTAAGGTAGAAGTGGAGGAATTTTTTGAAACTTTAGAGAAAGCATCTGACACAATGAAAAATGAAAAGTTGGTCCTTGTTGGGGATCTAAATAGCAGAGTAGGAAATGATTGTCAGACATAGAAAAATATTTTGGAAAAATTTGGATCAAAGAGCAAAGCCAATAATAACAGCAAATACCTGTTGGCATTCTGCTCAGGACACGGACTGGTTATTACTAACACAATGTTCCAACATAAAAATGTGCACAAATTCACATGGAGAGAAGATGCAAGAAATAAGAAAAGTCTCACTGACTATGTTATTGTTGAGAGTGATGTTTTCTCACTGGTGCAGGACACTAGGGTGTACTTCTTCTTCTCTTCCGTCTAAGATGGGTTGAGTCTTCTCTTGAGCAGGATCTTCCAGTCTTCTCTATTCCTTGCTGTTCGAAAACGTTCCTTATATGTTCTGCATCCCGAGATGTTCTTTATTAATTTTAGCCAGGCAATTCTTGGTCTTCCAGGTCTTCTTTTTTCAGTTGGAAAAGTATTGATTAGGACGGTAGGAAGTCTGTCTGCATCCATGCATACAGTGTGTCCAAACCATCTCAGTTGTTGTTTTCTAATTTTTTCTATTATTGTCTTTTTATACAACAGTTCTTGTCTGACTGTGACGTTTGTTTTCTTTTCTATCCAACTTGTTCTATTTATTTTTCTTAAGCATTTCATTTCAAATGCCAGCAGTTTTTTTCTCCTCTCTTTTTTTAACTGTCCACGCTTCTGCTCCATAGGTGACTGTTGGTATAATTATTGCTTCATATAATTTGATTTTGGCTTGTTTAGATATCTTGTTTGTTTTCCAGATTTTCTGTAATTTTCCCATGGTGGTCCATCCTATTGATATTCTGTGTTTGATTGTTTTGAGTTCATCTATTGTTTCTGTTAGTTTTGATCCAAGGTATATGAAGTTGTCTACTTGTTCTATTTGTTCTCCGTTTAGGGTGGCTGAGATGGTAGCTCTGTTCCTCCCTATTTTCATCACTTTTGTCTTTTGTATATTTATTGTCATGTCATATGTTTTACAGGTTTCGTTCATATCCTCTGTACACTAGGGTGTACAGAGGATATGAAATTGGAACTGATCACCATTTAGTCTTGAGCAGGATAAAATTGAATTTCATATTCAAAAGAAGAAAATGTAAGAAAGTTTGAAAGCAAACAAAAGTTGAGCAGCTCTCAGATGTGAACTGTAGAGTAAAGTACACAAACATTATTCTCGTAGGAAGGCTTATACATTGGTTGCACATGATTAATAAATACCTTAAGGAATTCACAACATATACTGAATATAAATTAAATAAACTTTAATATATACTTCCTATATTCAGCAACGTCATGTTGCCATCTTCATGGGAACATAAGATTACGACACGTGCACGCAGGCACTAAAAACAGCAAATGAGGTCGAAGCAAGGAAACTATTGTTTTTCCTAAAGTCCTGATGGCACCCCCTAACAGGCTATATTAGGTATTCTTGGGTGTTGGGCTGAAGTTCTCAAGATGTACATCTCCCAAATTTGGGGCAGTCTCATGCATCCAAATTTGTTGAGGTTTGGCATGTTTCTTAAGGCTGATTCTATGAATAGTCTTTCAAATTTATACTTGCTGTGGCGTATTACTGTGGCTTTCTTCCACCGTATTCTGTGGCGTGCATCCAGAGCATGGTCTGACAGCCTAGAGTGGCTATATTGGTGAAACCGGATGTAGTCCTTGTGTTCCAAAATTCTGATATTCACTGTCCTGCCTGTTTGGCCAAAGCAGGACAGCTTACAGCTGCAAGGGACCTGGTATACACCAGGTAGGTCTAGGGGGAAGTGGTTGGCCTTTAGTGGAGCAGATAAGGGATGCCGATTTTTTATACAGTCTGTAACAAAAGCTCAGGTCATGTTTATTCAGGATTTTGGTGATTTTTTCCGAAGTGCCCTGGATGTAGGGAATGGTGATGGATTTAGAGTAATCTTTTTTGTGAAGTGGGGGGGGGGTTACTGGTTTTAATGTTTTTTGGATTTTTTGGGGGTTGTAGGTATTGGCTGAGAAAGTGTTAAGGATGTGATTTAGTTCAGTGGTTAGGGCATTGTCATTTGAACAGGTTCACCACTCTCCCCACCCTTGGCCAACTTCTTTATGAAGACGTTTGAAGAGATTAGCCTTAAACTATAGCCCACAAAAACCTACCATATGGCTTCGCTATGTTGATGATGTGTTCGCTATTTGGCCACATGGCTCTGATACACTCCTCTCCTTAACGCACTTAAACAACCAACACCCCAGAATCAAGTTCACCCTGGAAAAAGAGGAAAACAACAGCCTCCCTTTCCTAGACACACTAGTCACCCACCAGCCTGAGGAACTTTGGTTTTCTCAGTTTATAGAAAACCCACCTATACAGGCAGGTAGATTCACCAACAATCCCACGACCCCCCTCTCACAACAATATGGAGTTATTAAGACACTATACAATAAGGCTAAATTAATCTGTCCAAATGACAATGCCCTAACCACTGAACTAAATCACATCCTTAACACTTTCTCAGCCAATGGCTGCAACCCCAAAAAAATCCAAAAAATATTAAAACTAGTAAACCACAATACACCCTCCCCTTCACAAAAAAGATTACTCTAAATCCATCACCATTCCCTACATCCAAGGCACCTTGGAAAAAATCACCAAAATCCTGAATAAGCATGAGACCTCTTGTTATAGACCTCTGGTGTATACTAGGTCCCTTGCAGCTGTAAGCTGTCCTACTTTGACCAAACAGGCAGGGCAGTGAATATCAGAATTTCTGAACATAAGGACTATATCTGGTTTCACCAGTACAGCCACTCTGGGCTGGCAGACCATGCTCTGGTCTGCCGCAATCATCTTTCGAATTTTCGAAAGATTATTCATAGAATCAACCTCAGCCCTAAGAAACATGCCAACCCTCAACAAATTTGGATACACGAGACTGCCCCAAACTTGGGAGATGTACATCTTGAGAACTTCAGCCCAACGGCCAAGAACACCTAATATAGCCAGCTAGGGGACTTTAGGAAAAACAGTAGTTTCCTTGCTTCAACCTCATTTGCTGTTTTTAGTGCCTACATGCACGTGTCTTAATCTTATGTTCCCATGAAGATGGCAACGTGACATTGCCAAAATATAGGAAGTATTATTATTATTATTATTACGGGCAACTTCCAGGGAGTCGACAGACTCATCGAGGGAGGGCCCTAACATCATGTCAAGAACAACTCTTCGACATTCACACAGTATCTATCATATCTCGCCTTGAACTCATTCACAGTCATGGCACCCACAACAGACTCTGGCAGTTTATTCCACTCATTCACCGCTCTCCAAGTAAAAAACCTAGCTCTAACACCCCTTGTAACCACATTCTTGCCCAGCTTCCATAAATGTCCCCTAGTCCTACCACCACTAGACCTATTCTCAAAAATATCTTCTGAATTAATCTTATAGAAACCCTTCAGTAATTTGAATGTCTCAATCATATCACCCCTTTTTCTGCCTATCAATCAATTTCTGCAATCCACAAATCTTTAACCTGTTCTCATAAGGTTCATTCCATAGACCTGCTATCATCTTTTGTCACTTGTCTCTGGATCCTCTCCACCTCCTCCCCATCAAGAAGAAACCCTGGTGCCCATATCTGGGCATTGTAGTATAGATGGGGTCTTATCAAGGCTCGATACAGAAGAACAATAACTTGTTTGTCTCTGCTTGTTAAAGTATTTTTCAGCAACCAATTTAGCTGATTTAGCCACTTTTGCGATGTGCTCCCTATCCACCAACACTCCCAAATCCCTGGCTAAATCAATCTCCTGGAGTAAGGTTCCACCAATGTGATATACTGCAGCTAATCTTTTCACCCCAAAATGCATAACCTTACACTTTGCCACATTAAATTGACATCCATTCTCCTTAGCCCAGTCCTCCAATCTATCCAAATCATTCTGCAAAATTTTGACATCATTTGCATTCACTATTGCCCTACCCAACTTTGCATCATCAGCAAACAAATGAACTGTTCCTCTCAGATCCTTTCCTATATCTTTAATGAACAAACAAACAAATAGTAGTCATCCAAGAACAGAACCTTGTGGTACACCACTAGTCACAGGCCATCTTTTAGACTCTACTCCTGAATAAACTACTTTCTAATAGCTCTCCATCAACCACCCACCTATCCATCTCACCAACCCTATATCCATCCCCATATGTTGCAGTTTACAGTTTAGAATTCCATGTGGTATCTTGTCAAAGGCCTTAGCCAGGTCCAGCAGTATCACTGTAGACCCATTACCCTTATCCAGTTCAGCTGTCACTGTTATAAAACTTGAGCAAGTTATTGAGGCATGATCTACCTTTCACAAAACCATGCTGTCCCCCATTCAGTATCTCATTTTCATCAATCCATTCCTGTATTTTACTCTTGACTACTTTCTCCAAGACCTTGACAATGACTCCTGATATGCTGATCAGTCAGTAATTTGCAACAGCTGTCTTGGATCCTCCTTTATGCAGTGAAACTATTTTCTCCTCTTTCCGCCCTTTCGGGACTAAACCAGACCCGAGACTCAGATTGAACAATATGGTCAAGGGCACTGACATTTCTTTAGCCGCTGCACATAAGACCCATGCTGGTATACCATCCAATCCCACAGATGTATTCACGTTAAGGTTTTGTAATAGACTATTCACCACAATTCCTGTATAACCTAATGGTTCCTTCAATGTCACCACCTGAATGATATACTCTTGCAAAATGCTCACTCACTAATTCCATTATATCAACTGATTCAGTGACCTCCCTACCATCGGCATTCCTTAAAAATCATTCTGCCGTATACAGTTTTTCTCTTACTTGCAGCATATCGAAAAAACTGTTTGGGATTCTCTTTAGCTTGCATGGCTAATTTCCTTTCATAATCCCCTTTTGCTTTTCTTACCATACTTGTCACCCTTCTGGCCTGCGCTTTATACTGTTCGTGAGCCGGCAGGTCACCTTTCTCCTTAAATTCCCTCCAATTGTTTCTTTTTTTTTTTTTTTTGCAGCTCAAGCTTAATGGTGTTATTTATCCATTTAACCCCTACTTGATTTACTATTCGGACTCTAGGTATAGAGGCAGCAATTATCTCCTGCAAACGCTTCTTGACCACTTCCCATGCACTATCAACATCCAGTCCTTGCAGTTTTACATGCCAAGGCACTGAACCAAGCAATCTCCTAAGCTTTTCATACTTACCAGCACGGTAATTCCACGTGTACCCTGTCTTAATCGAAAATTTCACACATTTAGCCACCTCCCAGTTCAGGAAGAATATGGCTCACTCTTAACGATGCAGTTGTTGCTGTCTCTGAGTTCGATATTATTTTAATGAAACATAACTGCTGTGATGACAAACTTTTCTTCAATTCTTGAATTTTGACTTTTCGTAAATCACTGTTATGTGGATACGGCTTTCATAGCTGCTGTGCACTGATTTAAAGTCGTTCCAAGTTCCCTTTTTTCGGGAGAGAGACACTTCCATTGCAAATCAAAACAACATTTGTCTTTGATCATAATAAAGAAATAATCATGTGCCCACTCTTGATAATAGTGATATGTCTTTGATCATAATAAAGAAATAATCATGTGCCCACTCTTGATAATAGTGATATGTCTTTGCTTTTTTCGTAGTAGTCATGATGGTACAATTTTAAATTATTTTAAAACACTTTAAACTTGTAGCAGAGCACTACCACAAAACAAACAACCGAGTTTATAATACTGCTATCGTTCATACATCGAGCTTCACGTGTTATGTTTGTACAGTGCACCAAAGCGAACGAAAATCCAAAATGGGCGTGTCTGTGAGGGCGCATTCATTTCCAAGTACACTCCACAACAAAAGTCTCATAGCGGGAAATTTCAATATTTTTAACTAATAATTGTAATTTTTCTATTGAAATTTTCGAAATAAAATTAAATTTAATATAATTGAATTATAAACTGGAATTATTGTACAATAAAATATTTATTTAAAGTTTATTTTAAATAGAACCATAATATAGATTATTATTTGATAAATAGGTTAACATTATTCATTTGCTTTTTGGTATTCGGACTCATCTATATACTATTTTGAAAATTGAGATAAAATAAATTTGCGATTGACCCCAAAGCATTATGCGATCTACCCGTAGGTCGCGATCGACGTTATTGATACCTCTTGATATATATATCATACGAACATGTATGATCAAGGCATCTTCAACCGAATTGGCTACATGTTCGTATAACTTGAGTCTCAGCTCAGGAATGATACCACAGGAATGGAAGGAATGCATGGTAGTTCCGTTCCACAAAGATGGTGCAAAAACCCTATGATAATTTACAGAATTGATAAGAACTCCCATACAGAAATGGACAGACAGACAAGCTATATTCTTCAAGGAATTCCACGGGTTTACTAAAGGAAGGTCATGTTTTAGCAATTTGCTCATATTTTATAACAATGCGGCGGCCGAGTTGGATAAAGGGAATGGATATTATTATTATTATTATTATTATTATTATTATTATTATTATTATTACGAGATTCCTCCAAAGAGTCCAAAGACTCATCGAGGGAGGGCACCTACTCTACAACTCTCCGTCTCCACCATTTAATCCACCAAATGCAGCCAACCGCCACTACCATCATCTACTGCCAACCACCACTAGTATTTTTTGTCTGCAAATTGCATATGTACTCAAGGCCGAGTTTTCGGGAGAAAAAACCCTGCCACCTCCGTATGAGGTGGCAGGCTGACTCATCTTCAATTGAAAAAAAAACCCTTATAAAGATTCTTCTCGTCACGACAAGAATCGAACTAAAGCCTTTTCCAATCGAAGGGCGCAATGTACCGCTGTTCTTCCAACTGCTATTGTTGGATTTTGCTAAGGCATTTGATAGGATACCACATGAAAGCCTGTTGCATAAACTTGAGAATATGGGATTAGAATATAAACTCTTGACTTGGGTAAGTGGATAGTTGACAGACAGATATCAAAACGTGGTATAGGGCAGGTGTAAATCTGCCAGATTTAAGGTTACTGGTCGTGTACCTCAGAGTTCAGTCCTTGTGCCATTATTGTTCAATCTATACATTCATGACATTAGGGAGGATCTAACAGGAGATATCCAATTGTTTGCCCATGATGCGAAGGCAGTCAATCAGTGATGCTATCGACATCCTGCAGGTACAGAATGATTTTAATATGCTGGAAATTTGGCAATTGAAAATGGATATCAGTTCAATATTAGTGAGTGTAAAGTAATGCACTTTGGTGTGATGTAATTTCCAACGGCATATTATATCAGCGGAGTTATACTACAAGAAAATGATGAGGCTATGGATCTTGGCATAATGGTCGATAGTAATCTGAAGTTCAAAAGTCACATAAAAAATTCAAATTACAGAATAGTTGCGATGTTAAAGTAAACCTTGGCATATAAAGATAAGGAAGTCATTTTGCCTATTTACAGGGCATTGATAAGAGACTGCAACTGAAATTTGTGCGCAGATTTAGTCTCCTGGGTTCCAAGGGGATAAAGAAGCTGTGGAAAGGGTGCAAAGAAGAGTTAACTCTGATTAATAGGAAAAAGAGAGGTATACATGGAAGTTAAGTTTGTTCGCGATAAAGAAAGAGTAAGAGCTAGATTTTTCTCCATAGAGCAGAACTGGCTTTGGTGATTTACCAGTCATGACTAAGGAAAGTATAAGTGGAAAATAAAGTGACCGATTAACTATATTGCTCTTGAAGATTTCCTCTAAGCTATGTTTTTTGAGACAGCTACCACAATTTTGCTGGTCCTCAGAACTTACGATACCAATCGCCTCTCTATCCATAAACTTGAAAACGTTTGACAGATAAGGTGAATAAAAAAAAAAGAAAGAAACATGCGAGATGATTATCTTATGCCACCACCTATAAAAGATGGTCTTCTTAAAGAGGTACAAGTTTTACTATACTTTTCAATCAGAAAGCAAAACATTTGTAGAAATTAAAGACGGAAACCTAAATTTATGTGGACGTAAATTTAATAGATAGAAAATTTCCCCAAAGTATCAAAGGCATTCTCAGTACGATCATAACAGAACACAAAATAAAATGCAATAAAAGGAAGCACTAGTACAGCATAAGTAAGATAGCAGACGGTCGGAAAATTCCTACTAATAAATAATATAATAATCAGGTATTCACATCAGAAAGATAAAATACAAATTTCCCACAAAAGGGATAACCGAAGACCATCAGATCAGTTTAAGTGCGTTCTGTGTGGAAAGCTCCAGAGCTCTCTTTGTATAACGCTCTACAAGGAATCTACTTTTATGCAACTACGTTTAGTCGAGATGGTATGTTCTGCTTGGACAGACTGCTCAGCCTCATGACACTGGATATACAATTCATGTTCCTCACGACATACGGCTACAGATATGCCAGACTTCCACGTGTCTACGAGATCCCTGGCTCCTGTGATTTTTCTTACTTTGAGCAGTATTCCTTTGATACTTGACAGATTACGTACCTATTTTGAAGTAAAAAAGGCAAAATACGTAATTCCACATTAATTCTGTTTCTAAACAGGCTGAATCTCTAATCTGATGCTTCGCGAATATTGGGGTTTCATAAATCGGGTGAAAAATATCTACAAGCTCTTTTTCACGCATGCACACACAGAAATGCAGTAACTCCCATTTGCAATTTAAACTGAATGTTAGATTATTGTTATTATCATTACTGACACCTCCAGAGAGTCCAAAGACTCATCGAGGGAGGTCACCTACTTTACAGCTCTCTGTCTCCACCACTCGATCCATCAACGCCATTTACCGCCCACCACCACTACTAGTATTTTTCACAGACAATCACAAGCATCCATGCCCGGATTCGAACTCGCAACCTTTCGGCTGGAGAGCGGATACGCTAACCACTCGCCCAGCCAGGCCTGCGATTTTTAGATAATTTAGTAATCTTGTATTCAGTTTTATTCGATATGTGAATTTAAAAATGAAATGATTATCATTATATGGATATCTCCGTGGAGTCAGAAGACTCATCGCAAGAGACCCATTATTTGTGCAATACCATTATACCTCTCCTTTAACTCATTCACTGATGGAGCACTTGCATTCACCTCTAGTAACACATCTACCACCCTCAAACCAAAAATCGAATCCTAACACCCTTGCTGACCACACTCTTACACAATTTATCGGAATGATCTCTCTCTCTTCCTTCCTGCCATGTACTGAAAAAAAAGTCTTCAGTGTCAATCCAATAAAACCTCTTTAAGAACATATTTTTTATCATGTCTCCCTTTCCTATCGGCTAGTTTTTGAAGCCCATAAACCTTTAATCTATTCTCATAGCATTTCCTAGACTTTCCACAATCTTTGTGTTAGTTGATTCGATTCTCCACCACTTCCTCATTCCCGTGAAATCCGAGTGGCATTCAATAAGCCAGAGTGGCCTTATTAAAGCCTTATAAAGGGGGACAGTTAACTTTTCTTTCCTTGTTTGTAAGCTTGTCAGTAGGATTGAAGTTCTGTTATTCTATTAAAAACGGGGACAATAGCACAAAGAATCACATGGATGTTTAAAAAAACTGATGGCAAATGATAATAATAATAATAATAAGCTAACGTCTTTTTATTCCATTATAGAGAGTAGGAGAGGCCTTTTAACCCTATCTAGCTTTTGGAGACTGAGTGGGAAGTTCAATCTCCACCAGTAGCTAATCAGAGATAGCTGGCCTGCGACTATCACCAATTATAATCGCCACCGATAAAGAGACCGGCAAACAACTGCTGCCATCTCTTGGTACCTAATCCTAACATAATATTTTACTATCTGAATTAATTAATTAATGTGGGTTCTAGGGTTGATTTTCTTGAGTTTACGGGATGAAAAACCCGTGCCAGAGATTGACTAACTCGGGAACCGGTCGAAGATAGGCTTAGAAAAAGTTCCTCCAGTCGGCGACTAGACTTGAACTAAAGTTGTATCTTCGAGCGGCCTAGCACAGAAGATGGATGCGCTACTTCCACTGAGCTACACTGGCCTTGGCAATTGGTAATAAGGAAGAAATTATCACTCATTATAAGGCCTTCATAATGACCTCAACTAAATACTGCTGTGCTCAAATTTGTTCGCTAGGTTTCTTAAAAACGAGAAAGTGGTAAAAAGGATCTAAAGGCAAGTGACTAAAATAATGATTGGTTTGTAGAACGTTCCTTATAAAGATGAAAGTTTGAGATTACAAGGTTTAGTTGATAGGTAGAAACGAGGGAATATGTTACACTCATAAATTACTAAAGGGATTTTAATAAGCCAGATACAGAAGAAAATTTTCAATAAATGACAGATTGAAGAAAACAAGGAGAGAGTCCATGGAAGTTGTGTAAGAGATTATTGCTTGGAGAGTAATGAATATTCCTTCAGAATATGACACCCACTGTATTAATGTGTTAATGATAATTAGCGTAGTCCTACTGCAATGAGTCTTTGGGTTGTTGAAATGTCTGAGGTGGCCCAATTTCTGATGAGCGACCACAAACCATGATTATCTACGGATAAAGCATAACTTATAAAAGTATAAATTAAACTAGATATGATTGCCCTACATGCAAATCTTTATGTTAAAATTTCTCTCTGTTTATATAGGTATTCTATTTATTTTACAGCAATAATAATTCATTAATGAACAAATCATATTTTAAAGTAAGTTAAAGTTTTAAATACTTATATATGAACGAACAATGAAGTTTAATGTAAGTAATAATTTAAACAAACTATTATAATATTCCTAAAAAATTTTGCAACTGGGTTTCCTGTGTTGTCCTGATTAGTTGATAACTCTTAGGAAACAGAATCTCTAAATGTTAAAGAGAGCAGATAGCTCAGTGGAAGTGGTGCTTGCGTCCTCTGTGCTTGGTCGTTTGAAGTTAGACCTAGGTTCTAGTCTAGTCGCCGACTGGAGGAACTTTTTCTAAGCCTATCTTCGACCGGTTCCCGAGTTAGTCGATCTCTGGCACAGGCAAGCGGGTTTTTCGTCCCGTAAACTCAAGAAAATCGACCGTAGTACCCACATTATTTCAGACAGTGACATATCTTGTTAGGGTTAGGTACCAAGAGATGGCAGCACTTGTTTGCCAGCCTCTTCACCGGCGGCTGCTATAATTAGTGATAGACATGGGCCAGCTATCTCTGATTGGCTACCGGTGGAGATTGAACTGCCCACTCAGTCTCCAAAAGCTAGATAGGGTATAAAGGCCTCGCCTACTCCCTATTAGGGAATAAAAGGCGTCAGTTGATTTTTTTTTTCAAAAACTAGTTAAGTCAATGGTAATGGGTGAATATGCTACTACTTTCATTGTTTTTAAGTATGTCATACTTTCATTGGCAGATCATATTGAAATATGATCTGCCAATGCGGTATGACATTGGCAGATCATTGAAGCATGCTCTTAAAATGACTAAAATATAGGATGACCATATTTCCTTGAGACAAAAACGGGACATTCGGATTGCAAAAACGGGACGGGGGTTATGTAATATTCTGTATTCATGAAAAAGTAAGACGATAAAAAATAGTTTTATTACATAAACATATTGAGCTTACCATTATTCTTCAGTGATAGAACACATACAAAACTTTAGGTAGACATAGATAGAGGGAGAACTGTATTTCACCACGATCCTCCCATGAATATTTCTCCGATGAAATGATCTTATGCAGCAAATGTCGGTCTTTCAACACCTTATCATAAAACTTCTCGCACTCCATGACAATTTGTCTTACAACTAACATAGCCCTCATTGTTTCAACTCTTAATCTAGATTTTCCCTTTGACCACATACTGTTCACAACAGAAAATATTCTCTCAACAGGTGCAGTACTTCCTGGAAGACAAAGAATAAACTTTACAATTTTACAAAAGTCTTGAAAGTCTGTGCGTTTTTCGTTCATTTCAGAAAAACTCTGTACCCATCTATCAGATACAGGAATGTTTTCCTTATTCCATGTGTCCAATATTTCAATGGATTAAATGATCGAATACAATTTGGCAAAAAGTGCCGCATAACGATTGGAAAAAGTTTGATGTGTTTTTGTTTAACTGACTATAATACTAAACCGACTGTAATGTTTTTTTGTTTTATTCAAATCCTCTATTACTTCGCCCAATATGAATGGTGATAAAACGTTGGTAATTATTGCTTAATCACTCCAATGTTTGTTCATAGATTTTATTTATCAATGCCAACAAGCAGTCATTTGCATGAAAACTTTGGCCGCACAGTATGATAAGCAACAAGAGCTTCACTTGCTGCAATTTTATCGCTTTCACTATCACCATCACGTCTCACCATAAACGAGCTGATGTTTTTAAATGAAGCCAGAGTCTTTTCAGCATCCTTTTGTTTCTGGCTACGTAGATGTTGGTTAATGTTGCTTCTGCCACCATGAGCAACGGAAAAATAGATATTACAATGTTGGCATACCACTTTTGTTCCATCAATACACAGCTGGTCCATTCAAATTTATGAAACTGGTCCAGTTTCATAAATTTGAATTCTTTCTGGAGATCTTCGTTAAAATAGTTTTGCCTCTTTGACATTGCAAGGAGAGACTTAAAGCTTTAAAAATATGAAATTTAAACACCGGCATTGAATAACAAAACCTGTATGCTAGCAGCATACAGGCAAAACAAAAACTAACGCTACAGCAGAATAGACGCCGCGGTCTGAGACGCGCAACTGTTGCAGAGATGTATTTTTATTTTCTCTGAATAAATCACTACAGATATCGATGTTTACTATCGAACAATGCGACTCCATGGTTATACAAATTACTGGTATCCATGATATTGATATACGATCATAGGTTATGAAGAATAATTTATGAGTGGTCAATATTAAAATACATTTATAGTGTTTTTTTATTAAAAACGGGACAAAATTGACATTTTTATTAAAACGACGGGACGGCCGGGAAATATGAAAAAAAAAAAAAACAGTACTGTCCCGTTCAAAACGGTACGTATGGTCAGCCTACTAAACTACCTTCTTAAGAATATTTGCCATTCTGCAAAAGGCATCGAATAAATCATTGGCTATGCTCTTTTTCGAAAAAGGCGAGTCAATCTGCATTTCATATTACGCAAATATTATACTGAAAATTCAATGGATAAGCAGGATTTAACGGATCTGAAATAAGTAGTTAAAGAGCTTTGAAAAAACTCCAAATTGTTACTTTTGGATATTGCAATCTGCATATTTAAAGCGCTAGATTATTTTTAAAATAACATACTCACGGTAGTAATATACTCTAGGTTTACAACATTCGTGGGTAGGAGTCACATAAAAAAAATCCAAGTTATATGTCATTGATCGGATATGTAGATAAGTAGTGCAGGTAAAGGCTGCAAGGAGAATTATTTTTAAATCTGCTGAAGCTTTTGACTTTATGATATATATTACAGCAATTCTTAAACTTTATATAGCTGTGGCGTTTTTATAGCGCTAGGCTGCCCAAAGAAAGTTGATCTCAGTTCGAATCTAGAGGAACCGATTACAGGAACTTATTCCTAACTCTTTTTTTCGACTAGTTCGCTAATTAGTTCATCTTTGGCACGGAAGACTCCCCCCCGCCGTTAAAGTTGGGTTTTTCATCCCATAAAAATACATCAAGAAAATCGAAAATCCATACTATGTCATCCATACTGGATGACATGTATAATTATTGATAGTCTTGGGAAGCTATCTCTGATTGGCTACCGGCGGAGATTGAACTACCCCCTCAGCCTCTTCTTGTCGCTCATCGCATACACGTATGGACATGCATGGAGCCTGCTGAATATTAAATAAGTGGAATACTAATACCAGTAAAAATACCCTGTTTGGAAAGAAGTCAAAGGGCACGATAGTGTGAGGAACAAACCACTATGATGCCCACCTTAATAAGATGAAGGACCACCTTTTTCTCTGAAAACTGCAGCAATCCTACAGGGAATACTTTCAGCGCACCAACAGCGATCAATGAGAATTTTGGACAATTCTTCCTGTAGGCATGAAACGAAGTCTTGGAGTACTGCAGGGAGAAAGTCCCTTGATTCCCGCCTCACGTTTCAGTTCATCTAACAGATCAGGTCCATAAACCATAGCAGCTTTATGATATGGTCGAAAGAGACAGTGGTCATTTTCGTAGAAATACCACAAAGTAGGAAACAGTGCATTGTCCAGAATGGTCAGATACCTCTCGGAGTTCGCTATTTGTGCACTACAAACAGAGGTTCAAGGCCAAACCAGGAAAAACGGGACCATAACATCAACCGCCACCTCCGAATTTCATATAGTTAGAACAATTAGAATTATGCATTCTGGTAAGAAACATTCATTGGGCATCCGTCATGCCCCCATCTGTCCATCTGCTTGGTAGAGGTGTAGTGTGTTTCGTCTCTTCATAAGCCAGCTTTCCAAGCTTCTACATCCCATTGTACTCGCTCTTTTGCACTACTGAAGACAACGCTGCATGTTCGTTCGTAATATGTGGTTGCGTATTGAGGTCCTATATGCCATTTCGATTGTTTTTATACCATTGAAATCCATGTTGTGGGCTTCAGTTCTGAAAGTTTTGTGTCGCCCGACGAATGGCAGTTTTTACATATTATCATTCGCAGTAGCATCATACAGTCACGTTCGTTGGAAGTGGTAGTCATCTAATACGTACTACTTGCATCTCTGTATGATATCACTGACTATTGACCTGAGATGGCCCAATTTGTCAACAGTTTACCGAACAGATAGGTCTGCAACATGACATCCTATTATAAAGCCACTTTCAAACTCCGTCAGTTTCCTTCTCGCAGCCATTTCATCCGGACACAGTTGCACTGACTTGGGAGCGCATCATATTCCTCCAATTTATACCCGCTACCAACACGTGATTGGTTACATGGCACGATGCATATTTCTTTCCAAGAAGAGTACTACAGATTACGAAATAAGCACCTAACATTAATAACAAATGCAGATGATCCGGTGAGTATCCACGAAAGCGTGTCTGGTTATTTATATTAGTATATCTCATTACTTTTTACTCTTTTTATTTACTCAATGGATCTGTTACGAAGCTACCGAAATTTATATGGTTTCTGAAAGGATCTCAGTACAGTATATGTAACATAAGAATTGGTATGCGCATGAACTCTTAAATGGTTTAAGTGTATAATAGTCCTAATCAGTGGCGCACCCAGGGAGGGGCCCTCCCCTCCCCCCCCCCAAAAAAAAGGAAAAGGAAAATAACACTAGAAAATTTTCCAAAAATCTTTTCCTAATTAACTTTTTTTTTTTTTTAATTTACATTGTGTCTTCTATTTCTATACTACTTATGAATTAGCGACCACATAAGGTGGGAATATCCTACAGCTCTCGGGAATCCCGGCCGCTGTGAACGCAAGGCGAAGGAAGTAGTGCTCTTGTAGACCGAGAGCTACTTTGTTTGCCCGAGCCGGGCCAAAGGAGATCACAGGTTTCATGTATTGACGATCGTTGCAGATGCTCGGTCATAGGTCGTATGCAATGTAGTGTGCATTCTTAAATCGTCTACTCAACTCTGCCCTCTCCAAGATTAAATCAGGAGTGCTCCCCCCCCCAGATTAAATCTTGAGTGGTCGGCCCCCCCTCCAAGATTAAATCCCGAGTGCGCTACTGGTCCTAATAATCCATTTCTCTACTTAATAAGCAAAAGGAAATTTAGATTTTCTACAGTAGCGAGAGCCTAGCTTCTATGGTTTAAAAATATAGCGGGAAGATAATCTGTTCGGAAAGCGATGATCCTTTATTGAAGAGTACCTTCTTTAGAGATCGAAACAGATACAAAGAAATGGAGAATCGTCCTCTTAATAAAACATCTAATTATTTTGGACTTTAATTTTTTGAATATCATTTTGAAAATCGTCTAAAATATCTCCAATAAAGAATTAAGGGGCGATACGCAACCCAAACAACGCGTATCCAATTTTTGTTGTTCTGGTAGTATTCATTTCTCTCTCTCTCAGGAGTTACGCACTGATAGCAAATCATTCACTATTTACACAATGTGTTTCCACCACGAGCGTACTTTTAAATAAACTTTGGCAAGGTATGGATATAATATTATCCGCTAGAGTGCGCTCTTTCCACAGAGAATATGGTAATCGCAATATCTTCATTGATTCTTGTGTATATGCTGTTTGAGTGAGATTGTTAATGTGTCAAAAATTCGAAGAAGACGGAATAGCATGCGGAGAGAATCATGATGCTTCCAATACGACCCGGAGAAACAAACAAAAAAAAAAAAGCAAATCATGGAATGCCTATTGCAGATGTCGATATGACGAATTTAGTTTACCTTACTAAACATTTCTGGAAATTCTTAAATATATAAACCTTCTTAGATTTATTTGTAGAATACAGGTTGAAAACCCTTTTTTATAAGAAGAATCAGAGATCAGTGCGCAACTCATAGATAGCAGATGCTTAACAGCTGTATTGGGGTTGTTTTGAATTACGTGCAGCTGAAGCTACTACACCTACTACAACTAAAAGAACATTATTTGCTTACCTATTTTGTGGGAGATAAAAACCCTTCCATATTGTATGGGATAGGCTAACTTACCTTAAATTAAAATTCGATGCTAACAGCAAAAATATGTAAAGTTTGGACTTGGAGAATTGGTCATCTGGTTTGACAAGTTCATACGATGATATTCCCTTTCTAATGAATGAGAGTATTTATATACTTCTTTCTAAAGGAGTGTATAAATACTCTCCTTTTCCTTTGGCATCATTGCTGCACAGCGATGAGTCCAAAGGAAAAGGAGCATTTATACCAACAATTGGAGCTTGTGCTACACGTGAATGTCACTTCCAGGATGTAAGTGATTCTATTTAAAATGTCAAAGTAGAAAAAATATCCTTGCCATGTCTACCAACTCAGAAGTTTTCTGAATATCAAATTTTTACTTTTAGTACACCGTCTTTAATGAATGTGTTTAATTGCGAAGAATTTCCACAAACCTATAGTTCCATTTTTTAGTCCAGTTAGCCTAGTGGCTATGCGCTTCTCAACCATATGCCTCGGGAAGGAGTGTCCTAGGTTCGATTCCCGTCGATGACATGAAGAGCTTAAGGATCTTCCTCAGCCATAGCCATGTTAGCCGGTCTTGGGCGCGGACATTAGGGTTTTTTCCCACCAGTTTATCTTGGGGGGTTTTCACCCAGCAAGCAGGCAAATCTGCTCCGTGAACACACAGGCTACAATCATGGGATATAATACGGCAACGGGAAACCTTCTTGCTCATAATCATTACCCTAGTATGGTAGCATATAGCTACCCCCACCAGTTGTATGGCGGAGGGAATAGAATAGAATAGTTCCATTTGATGTTTTTTAAATTATTTTAGCTGTGAAACAATGTTTCTTTTGTTCTTGATTCAAAGTGGAAAAAAAAAAAGTTGAATGGTCAATGGCGCATGGCAATAAGTCTTGTTAAGGTCAAATACTCCGAAACTTTATTATAGTAACTTTGCAACAATGTGGAAAAATAGGGATTTAGTTTGGTCGTGTACATAAAGTCAGCTTGGGAATGTTATCGCTATTGGCGCAGTAAGAAAGATTAAGAAAAACATAGCAAATAGGTAAACAGAAGGATGAGATATCATCAAATATTAAGGGGAGGGAGAAGGGGGATGAAATTGTTCGAGACATGAAAACTCGATAAATTAAGTGAGTGTGTTTTTTTCTCTCCAAATGTAGCATATTCATCAAGGCATAATTTATTGTAACATATAATAAATAAGCATGTATAACCAACTGCTAAACAAAACAGTAAAAAATGTGTTTATTATTAAAATAATAATTTAATATTTTAAATTATTATCAATATTAACTTCGAGGTAAACAGATTTCTTTCAGTATTTTTAGAAAGTGCAAATAACTGTAAATGACAAGAGCTTCGTTTCGTTACTCGCACAGTACTGGAGCGTTCTATTGGCAAACGCACTAACTAAATACCAAGTGAGGTTACTTTACGTTCAGTAGTGCGCGAGTTATGATGTGGTCAAAGTGTTTTTTCTTTTGTACGTCATGGATATGAAAAGTGAACAAAGAAATGCGATTGAATTTTGTTTTAACGCGGATCTTTCTGCTACGAAAATTCAAACACTAAAATGAACACAAATGAACAATGAAAACAATGCAATGAACATTATTTTAATAAAGATAGAAAATATAAAAATGTTCAAATGAAACAGTTGTGCGTGCGTTTTGTCCAACCTTGACATCTGAGCAAAAAGAAGATCGAGTCACGCCTTCTCAGGACATTATCACGATCGCGGATGCAGACGAAAATTTCTTTGACAAAATCATTACGGAGATGAGAGTTGGTGTTTCGCCTACGATAACAAAGCAAGGGCGTTCTGAATGGGTTAGTGAGACATCTCCCGGACCAAAGAAAAGATTCCAAATGTTATCCATCAAAATGATCAGTGGCAGGTCGTGGCTTGAGATCGTGGAGGTGCTGCAACTTGCGAAATATACATACACACTGTAAGTACAGTGTGTACTTAACATTTTATTATTATTATGTGACACCTCCAGGGAGTCCAAAGACTCATCGAGGGAGAGTGTGCCAACAGCATCGAACCATTGAGCCAGTCCAACTACTAACCGCGCTCAAACTTGCTTAACTTTTTGCGTGAGACATTAGTAGCAGAGACTCTACGTGTTTGGATAAAATATTGAAATTATGGTAAAAATTTTTAAAAAAATGTAACATGAAAAATATTGTTTATTATCGATAAAATTATACAGTTTTTGGTATAATTCAAAATTACTTAAAAATAAAATATATTCTTCTTGTTTTGTTTCATGAAAAAATATTGTTTATTATCGATAAAATTATACAGTTTAGTATAATTCAAAATTACTTACAAATAAAATCCATTCCTTTAATTGTAAATTTAAATTAAATTTTTTTTATAAATTTTAAAAATTTTTTTAAAAATTTAACATGAAAAATATTGTTTATTATCGATAAAATTATACAGTTTTTGGTATAATTCAAAATTACTTAAAATGTCAAAGCAGAAAAAATATCCTTGCCATGTCTACCAACTCAGAAGTTTTCTGAGTTGGTAGACATGGCAAGAATATCAATTTTTTACTTTTAGTACACCGTCTTTAATGAATGTGTTTAATTGCGAAGAATTTCCACAAACCTATAGCTCCATTTTTTAGTCCAGTTAGCCTAGTGGCTATGCGCTTCGCAACCATATGCCTCGGGAAGGAGTGTCCTAGGTTCGATTCCCGTCGACATTACAATTAAATCCTTTAATTGTAATGTCCAAAAGAGACGGAGTAAACACGATAAACACTATGAACACTCTACTACTTGTGCAAACTGCATATAAACAACAGTGGAACTGAGCGACGGATAGTGCTGCATTACGCTAATAGCTCGCATCTCACTATGACGTGCACATGCTTGCGCGCGAAGCACTATGACACTGTGGAAAACACAGTGTCGCTAGCGTCCTGCGTCCTCCTAAGTGCTACAAGATGGATTTTTATTACTTTTTTTCACAAAGAGATTAAGAGAATTAATGATTGTTGATGATAAAATTAAATATTACAAGCAAATATAAATAAATTAATAAATATATTTATATATCGAGAAAAATTGGGGGTGCTGCAGTTCCGCAGTGCCTATGCATGAGCCGCCTCTGAAAATGATGTTCATATATTATTATTATTATTCTCAAGGCCTGGTGCCCAAAGAAATCGTATCGGAGGGGGGAATAGCTAATGCAAAAGTTTATGTGTATATATATATATATATATATACACACACACACACACACACACTAACGTTAGTAAATAATAATATATATATTATTTACTAAGTCCCTACTGAGGAGGTATTAACATTACTAAAGAACAAATTGTCAAAAAAGATATTTGCTTTATTAAAGCATTGTATTCAATCTGGCTACTTCAGATATAGGGAATCCATTTACAAACAGAACCGAGGCCTAGCAATGGGCAACCCTTTATCTCCGGTTCTAGCAAACATTTTCCTTGAAGATTTTGAAACGAAAGCCATATCGTCCTTCTCACTTAAACCAAAACTTTGGAGACGTTATGGTGACGACATTTTCATTATATGGAGTCACGGGCACACATCTCTCATGGATTTTCTTCATCATCTTAACAACCAGCATTCTAATATAAAATTCACTGCCGAACTAGAACGAAATAACTGCCTTCCGTTCCTGGATATAATTCTTACACGATGCTCTGATAGATTTAAAATCTCTATATACAGAAAACCCACTCATACTAATAGATATCTGCACTGTCAATCTCATCACTTTCCACCACAAAAGCTCGGAACTATCTCTACCTTAGGACACAGAGCACGCTCTCTTTTAAATGAACCAGATGAGCTCCAAAAAAGAAATTAATCACCTTTCTCTGATCTTTAAACAAAATGGATATTCTGAAAAAACGATTAAGAAATTTCTTCTGGATCCTCCTAGGCAGTGTACTACGGAAACTACTAATTTTAAAGGTAGCATACATTAGTTCAGTCTCCAAAAAATTGGCTAAAGTCCTTAAAAAATACAACATCAGGACGTTTTTCACTACACTACCTAAAATCCATTCTCTTATAAGCCATCCGAAGCCTATTCATCACAACCTAAAATATCCAGTGTATACAAATTATGGTGCGATTGTAATATTCTTTACTTTGGACAGACTAACAAATTTATTTAACTATGTATAGAAGAACATACGAGAGACATCGCCTATAAAAGATCACATGCATCGGCGCTATCAAGTCATGTTCTTTTCTCAAACAATCCTCATGATGATCTACAAAGCCACTCAGTTTGCTGGAATAAATCCGGAAAGATTTTTCGTTGCAGTGATGGGTTTGAAAGGAAAATCGTGGAATCCAAGGAAATCCTCCTTAATACAGCAAGTTAAATTATAACATCCCTGATAGCCATACTGCAGTTGTTCAATACTGGCGTTCTCGAGAACTTACAAGCACGCACGCAACAGACAATGGCGCGTTGGATAGAATAACTTGAAAAATACAACGTCAATTATGTATTGCATTTTTGCCTGTAATTCTCAGTTTTTTGTAACTTCAATTTTTATTATTGTGTTCTACCTTAAGTGGATATCTGATGAAGGCTGTAACTAGTTGTATCATTCTCATTAAAACTTAACATTTTATCTCATTAAATATCTATTTTTAATATATAAGTTATAGATCGTCTCCTGACACGCATTCAACTTGTTCTTCCTGCCACATTCGGTCGCGAGATTTTTTTTTCTTTCCCTGTTGCACGATAACGCACCCACTCACAAAGCTACAAATCCGCGTCATTTTTTGACACACAAAAGTATTCCCCACCCTTTATCATCCGCTTACTCAGCAGATATATCTCCTCCGAACTATCTTCTGTTCCCCAAGTTGAAAGGATACCAATTTTCGGATGTTCCAGCCATAAAAAAAATATATATATATATATATAATTAATTAATTTAAAAAAAAAAACTGTAACCCATAAATTAAAAACGACTGAACAAGCGGAATTTCTGCGGCTCTCCGAAAACTGTACATCCGCGCTAAAGGCTTTATAGATACCAATGGTTTTATTTAGAATAACAAATATGTTTTATCTATCTCTCATGTATTTTTGATTTTTTATAATTTTTGTCTTAAAACTTATGGACTGTACTGTGTATACTCCATTTGCACGATCCCCAAATGAAAAGGCCCTCTGTATGAATATGTTATCATCAAGATCGACCAAGTGATATACTGTATTTATTTAACACTGTTTCGCGCTAATAAGTTTTTATATATCTTATTAAGACCACCAGCCCTTATTAATAACAGTTATTATGAACAGTTATTCATAATAACTGTTCCTTACACAGATCTATACGATTATCAAAGTACGTTGAACATGATGCCACTACTTTAATGATGGCAATTCACATGCGTGTAATTTTACCATCTTATTTCCACCTGAAGAAATATTCATCCTACTTCCTATAAAATAAAACTAAGTGTAGTCGGGTGTAGTGGTACTTTTTTAAAACTATCAAAATTTTTAAATTCATTATAATAAATTATAAGAATTATAATAATGAGACTTATAATGCATTTCCAGCTTTCGGTCAAAAAATAGCAGCTTGCCGCTCTTGTCATTTTCGTTTCAGAAAACAAGACAGTCTCTCTGCCATAAGCCCTCGCAATAATAATAATAATAATAATAATAATAATGCCGCACTTCATGCTCTGGATTTTTGTTTCCAAGGTAGAGGGAACTATTTCTTTTAGGACTACACCCCTGACTAAATGCTTATACTTTTACCAAAATGAAACAATTGAGTCAGCTAATCAGATGCTTTGAAATTTCGTAATTCGATGAAGTAATATTTGGCGGGGGGGGAGGGGGTTACTCCTTCGAAAGAATCATAACAATGCAACAGAATGCGATGAAGCAGGTACTAAGGTATTTCAAAATAATAAGATAGCATCACAGCACTTGAAGGTGCATCATTCCCTGTACGGAAGAGGAGGGTTGAGTTGAACAGAGCATTTGTAGTTTTGTTTGTTTGGTTTTTCTCGTATGGGTATCATAAGACCAAGCCTTCACTTGCAAGATAGGACGGCAGCTGGAATGGACATATGATTATCAAGTGTCACCTGACACTTCTGCCCGTTAAGAAGGCATGTCTGGTATCCTTAATATGTAGAAAACTTGTAGAAATGTACCAGCATTCGTGTCACGGAACTGCTGCGATGACTGCCAACGGCAGGACATGCCAAAGACGAGTACAAATCCGGCACCCAAGCAGATCTACTACGGACAGTATTAAGTATATCGAGCAGATTCCTGAATCAGAGAACATGGCATTAAACTAAGTGACAAAAGCTAAACATCTGTTTCACTGGATAATGTACGCAGTATCGTTCATAACCATACAGAGCAACTCTGGGTAGCTCAGAGCTCTACCCTCTTTAACACACACACACACACCCTCTCGATGCTGTAATGAGTGATTCTTCTCACCTCTTTGCTGATGAAGTTCCTTGGCTGGCAAGCGATTTGCAACCGACCCCGACGTACAGTACATTCTCACATCTTGCTTAAAAAATAAAAAAAATAAAATAAAATAAAAACACCGATATTTCTTCTACTCCAGAACAGATGCCTTTAGCGTTGGTTTTCTGAGTTTTAGACAATCAACAGTTGAACTTAAGTAGTGTAGCAAAGTTTAAAAATATCAATAAGCTGAAAAATTCATGATAAAAGTATAAAAATTAATTCATGCCGAGTAAGGCAAAGTAGCGTTAGTATTCTCACCGTTTTTAAAGGTTTCGGCCGACTTGACATCAGAAATAATAAAGGTTAACAAAAACCGTGAGTTATCTCCTTCCCCCCCCCTTCCAAAAAAAAAAAAAAAGTGTCTCGAAACGATCAGTTGGTATCGCAGCCTGAAGGGTGTGAACCACTGGTTTAGGCACCCCAATATCAGAATAACTTGTACATTTCTGAAATTAATAAAAAGGCAAACAACAGTTTGCTTTGCTTGGCTAAAAATATACGGAATATTCATTGGATAAACGTTTTGAATCGTAAATGCCATGAAAAATACTGAATTACAATGCGAGAACTATGAATTAACACAAACAGAATCAAATTACGATCTAAAATAAGGAAGTACCGAATCAAACTAAATAATCACAATGAGAACTACCCGCTTTCTTGAATTGAAACTTTTCCTATGCAGTTTAAATATTTAAATCCATGATCAGTGTATACAAATTTTCAGAAGGGATTTTTCTAATTTATACTCAGACCATGAGATGAACATTAAGCCTCTTAACTACGTTGGTTCTCTAGAGTTTCGAAGTTAAACGTGGTACTTTGAGAGAGAAAACTTAGATAACTATATGACTGTCTGTCACTTTGAGTTTAAAAAAAAAAAAATTTATAAATGTGTGTCTCTTTCAGGATAAAATTTTGATTATGTTTTAAATTAAGAGCGGTGGCGATAGAAACTAAACTTCGGGAGCGAGGCATTAGTTTGAATGTCACTTATTTTCTGAAATGAAAAACTTGTAAAGATGCATTCTCGCATAATAAAGAACAGTCAGACAGTTTAAGCAAGTCAAATAAAAAACACTGAAAGGTTGATCGAAATATATATTTTTATTCATTGTAACAAACATTTTACATTTTTTAGAACATTGTAATATATGGGGAAACGTTGCTGTCATTATCCATCAGATACACGATTAAAGGCCTAAATAATGCTAGGAAGCTGTTACAGATTAAAGCTACATAATGAATTGGCAGTGTGGATTTTAGTTTGAAGTAGACACATTCTTTACAGGATCGGTGGCGTTAAAGTTGCTTTTGCTAGGACTTGGATTAGAATATCACTTTTTTTTTTTTCGAGGGGCGGGTTGTTCCTTAAAGATGTACGACTACTATTAATCAGTGTTGCTCATCTGTTCTAGCGTTCGTTCGTATTTAAATCTAAATCAGACCAATTAAAGTTCGCATTGGAACTTAATCTTGATTATTAAATCATGAGGCTTGTAGCAATTTTATTTATTTTTTAATCACGCTAAAGAACCAGAAAAAAAAAAACCACTATAGTTTCGATTCTAGTCACCAACTATAGAAATTTTGTCTACGTTTGCTACTCAGCTGGGGCTCAAGGTTAGATCTTTGGCGCAGACAAGTAGGGTTCTTCTTTCCTGGAAACTCGTGTTTTTAATCACAGGAAAAAAAAAAAAAAATCTATTGTAAAAGTTATAGTTTCAGACATTAATACCAGTTACGCTTTAGGAACATGAAATGGCTGTAGTTGCCTACCGTAATAATTTCCTCACTGTTATGAAGAAATTATTATTTTGCTCAAATTATTTCGGTTTTGTAACCCCATTTTTATTTAAAAAGGACTGTTTTTTAAAATTAAACAAGTACTAAAAAACAAACCCGACAAGTTTCGTTAGTCGTCAGACTAACATCTTCAAGGGTAAAGATAACTAACGGTTTAAAGCACAAATATAAGAAATTACGAAAAAAGCAAGTTCATTTGTTGGTATTATGAACATCAAAAAAGTTCGTTAAAAAACCGAATAACAGATCTATACAACCGTTAACGCGTGTTAGCTGGAAACAATGCTATTTGATGTCGCGTTCTGTGGTTCACTTTCACTCTGTCCGAGGTCTGAACTGGGTAAATTTTTGATAAATGCTGACCAAACTTGATTTACTTGACGACTAACGAAACTTGTCGGGTTTGTTTTTTAGTACTTGTTTAGTTTTAAAAAGCAGTATTTTTTAAAATAAAAATGTGGTCACAAAACGAAATAATTCGATTGAACTTCTTAACCACAGAAACCTCCGCATGATTATTGTTTTACTGTTCGAACAGTAAAACAAATTACATTATTTCAAATTTAATTAACCGTTTTTTTTTCGGGAACTTTTGTGATCTCTGTTGAGAATTTTTTAGCGCAAGTTAAATTTTACATTTCAGTAGAGTTTCAGTATTTTTATGCTTTATCAGAATGCAAAGGAACGGGTGATCGAGTCCAACTTCCACTTCAGTATTTACGGAAATTTGAGCACTGATGTGATCCCCAGGCTTTGAACCCTCCCACGTCTCATCAACAGTTGCACTTATACACACAAGTACGCATTTAATAGGATACATTAGATATTTTACGAGTCAAAATGTATATTCAATCAAGAAAGTGCTACTCACGAAATATAATTACGCAGACAAGAATAAATTTCGAAATAGCGCACTAATGAGAACTGAAAGTCTAGTTGTCAAATTACAAAAATATACTTCAGTAGCTAATGAAATAGAACCAAATACAATCTGACAATGCACTAAGGCTTAATATTTACTATATAAGTTTTGCTTAACTTTTCTGGTTTCAAAATTTTGTGATTTTTGCCAGTGTGGTGTGAAAAATAGCAACTTCCTGAAGCATACAAGTGTGATAATATAAAAACTTTTGCAGTAAACTATTAGTCAGTTAATGATAAGTATCTCTCGGAACTTAACAGAATGACTCACTCAGCTATGATCTACCTACTATATTTCGAATCTAAATGATTGTGACGAAGTGTAAAAATGTATTCCTAGCAGTTCATTCCCCCCCCCCCCCGCGCACAGTGATGCCACGAGGGTGTGTCCTAGTTAATGACCGCCATAAGTAAAACTGCGCTTGCGATACGTAAACACAGTTATACAGTTGTTCTTATGAGGTCAAGGACCTAGACAAGTTTCTCACTCGGCCAACTTGTAAGTCAGGGTGTTCATCCATCCCATTTTCACAAAAAAAAATGTCCTAGCGTCCCCAAGATATGCTTTCGGAAGCCGATATGTTCCGTTTTTCAATATTCGAGTTCCAAGATGAAAAGTTTTCATGTAACATTTATAAAACAACGAGTAATAGTATATCCTGATAAACTTTGTAAATCATACAGATTTGTTTCTATTACCAAAATGTTAGGCTTTTTACCTTTTCGAAAAGTGTAAGAGCCAACAGTAATATTGCTATTGCGTATAACCAAAGCACTTTACTGTGTACAGTGCGCTGTAGCGCAGTGTCAACTAGGTATCGTTATCACGTGACACCTGCAAAGAGTCCAAGGACTCATCGTGGGATGGCACTCCACTGAACACAGCTCGCCATTTCCTCTTCTTAATCCTTCAACTTCTACTACCATCAACACACAAAACACCATTTACCGCCTACTACAACTACCACCAACCGTATATCTTGTCATAATTCTGAATAAGTAATAATCTGAATGTTATCTGCCCATTGGCAACGAAATAAGTAATTACTGATTTAAAATCAGTTAACAGAATAAATAAAGAATAAATCAGTAAACAGATAAATCAAGTTAAATATGTCATACTGCTGGATGATAGCACCAATCACTGACACGAAGTTAGTTTGAAATGTAATTCGTTACTATTCACCAGAAAAAAAAGGCATCCAAAAAAAGTCAAAACATCTGATTTAATCACCGATCATATTTTCGGTTTTTTGGATAAATTCAAGCTTTTTTTTTTGGGGGGGGGGGGGGAGGTTATTCTACTTCTCATAAGGTTATGCTGAAGGAAAAATTGCATTTTGGAATTTCCCAACACTTCCGGGAGAAAAGCATGTCTTTTGAGAAGACAAAAATCATTGTTGGATTTATTTTGACACTGTCTTTAAAAAGAAGTTTCTCTTTAGTTTATTATGGAGCAAGGAGAAAATCAGTCGTATATTGACACAATAAAATCAATGATAATTATATATATATATATATCATGCGTTTGTGCGTAAAGAAAAATATAAGATGCATTCTTATGAACAATAGCAAGCCAGTTGCCTCAGCCACCACAACAAAATTTCAAGAAAGAAAGAACTGGGACTTACATGCGACTAGCGGGTAAATTTTGAGGTGATTGTTATGTATTTTACTTTAAATTTTACTTTCTTGTCATTAAAATAAATATCAATTTTGAGTAAATAGATAAATATTACGCCAAAATCAGGATCTATCTTAACTAAGAAGGGAGTGGCTATATTTTTTTTTTATTAATAAAGTCATTTTTATTCAATGAAATATATAACAAATATACAGGATATTTGTTGTAAAAATGTGTATTTTACTTGAAATGAAAATACTGAATTATAGTATAATTCAATATTTAAATTAAATTATAATTAAAACAATAATAAGAATTGCTTCAATTGGCGGTTAGCTCATTTATTTAAAGCTTTATATCACTGGATATTATCCAATATAATAACTAGTCAAATAATATCTTCCAAGAATAAAAAAAAGAAATTCTTTACTCATTTTTCATTCGAAAAGAATTGCAGAGTAAAATTAGTAGGCAGCAAGCCTACTAATTTTACTGGTTACGCGAGTACGCTGCTGCTGCATCTCGTGTTTCAATCTTGTATTATTATAATTAAGGGAATACAAATCTCTTGTTGTTCAACTGCCAGTAAGCAAAACTCTAAAATCGAGAACTACGAATCTATGAGTTTCATATATACAGAAAAACTATCGGCGAATCCAAGTGTAAATGACCACTTGGTAGTACAACACCAAGGCAACTCGAAGCAAAGGTGGAGCAAGATCCCTCACTATCCTTGATATTTTCTCATAATGTAAAAACACAGCCCCTAGGGGTGTAATACTGAAATTACATTATGAAGAGAGGTCACTACCCAGACCGGTTTCAACCTTTTTTGATTATTAAGGATGCCAGAAAAATAGCCGTTTGGCTTTCAATTTATGTTATAATATACAAACACACCTTTATGGCATTCGTATAGTATAACATAAATTGAAAGCCAAACGACTATTTTTCTGGCATCCTTAATAATAATTAAGGGGATACAAATCCCTTGTTGTTCAACTGCCAGTTTTTCGGTGTATATGAAACTCGTAGATTCGTAGTTCACGATCTTAGAGTTTTGCTTACTGGCAGTTGAACAACAAGGGATTTGTATCCCTTTAATTATTATTAAAGATGCCAGAAAAATAGCCGTTTGGCTTTCAATTTATCTTGTATTATTATGTAAAACAGTGGGTTACACGTCAAATTTTTCTAAGTTTCTGAAAACGAAAAAATTATAACTCTGCACCAAAGATTAACTCGGAAACTTTCTGATATTTCAGTTTCATATCTTGCAGAAAAATAAAATTGTGATCCCGTCCGATTTATTCTTCTTCACATACTATGCAAGAGTACTTGCTTCTACGCTCAGAAATATATTGTTGCCAAACCAAACCAAATGTTATTGATGTATTTGATAATGTATTCAAATCAATGACAAGCGAGCTCTTTAAGTGTGTGGGTAAATCTTTTAATGTGGGTTTTATTTTGTACAAACATATCTGTCAAAACTTTCCCAATGTCGATTAATACAAACAGACTATTAATATAAATAACTCTACATTTAAATTATAAGAAAAAATAATAAAAATGCAATGTCCTTTTTTATAAAAGGACAAACTAATTTAAAATTTGAAACCACTATTTTCATTCTTTAAAGAAATCACCCAGACACCTTTCTGAATAAATAACGCTTAAATTACTTATTAAAATTGTAAATTAAATTCAAGTACCACTGCTAACTTTTTTTTTAATGAACGTTTTAGCATTACACAGACACATCGCACCACAAGTAATAATATACAAGCAGGACGCGTAGGCGAAAGATGGTCTGATAGATCGAGTGTGACCATGCCACCTCTGTTCAGATAAACGAAACTTGAAGCCTTGAGTCATCACATCAGTTTTTTCTAATATTCTTAAAAAAAAAATTGGTAACATGGCTTTATCAAATAATATTGAAGAATTTACTACTTAATTTTAGTCTGAGTAATTTCAGTACTTTTTGGGGAGTAAAGTATTTACTTTTCCCTTTATTTTATTTTTCTTATACTTTGCAGAGAACTAAAGTAATGTGGATAATATCCAATCAAAATAAAATAAAATAAATTATTAGCTGGCTGTCGTCTTCCATAAGAAATTCCGCCCATCTGAAAATCATCATTAATATCATTAAAGACAAAATTAAGATTATACCATGCAACCAGTAGATCCATCTTCTATGGTTCTCAAACCTGGACAATAAGCACCAAAAAACTACAGATCTAATTAACTTCTTTGGGACTACATGTTTCAGCCTAATCCTTGGCTGGATCGTGTCACTAATTCTACTGTACTAAATCTGGCTATGCGAGAACCACTTGTCAATACAGTCAAAAAATTACAACTCGAATGGCTTGGACATAAATTCAGAAATCCTGAAATCTCACTTTTTTTTGGAATCCCTCATTCTGTACAAACCAGCAGATGGCAAGCGCCGTAAAGGAAGACCGTGTAAACAATTTTGGCAATACATCTGTGAAACTATCAATATGCTGAATTGTAAAACTCCATCTGACATCTACCAGTTAGCTCAAGACTTAGAAGACCTTATTATTATTTTTAATGTAAATCTCTTTTCCCTTTTCACATTGTATCATATATTATGAATAAACTATGAATGAAAGAAAAGTCTGAATGCCTTTCTGATACCAAAGTAAATCACATGGTGGGAACTATCTGATTCTTTAAATATTTTAAATTAAACAGAGATTAAAAATAAATGAGAAATTTAACTTAAATATCTATTAGCCAACAACATACAAGCAGAAATTCTCAACCATAATTTTTATAAATTTCAACTATTTACATCCCAATGAGCATTATTCATCTGGTTTTAAAGTTTTAGACACTAACGTAGTATGGGTTTATTGCATTGGCTATTTTAAAACAAAGTTTGCACTAACAAGCGATCCCAAATATTTAAAATAAATACTCTGTCACCTTTTATTTCCCAAAAAGGAGTACACACAACTCTTTTATCTTAATTAGCTATTGGAAATCGGTAGCAGGCGGTATTAACTCTTAGTGGTCACTAATTCAGGTCAAGGCTAGCGATGATATTCAAGACTTTAGGAAGAAATAATGCCAGACAACTGCTTCCATTTTGTGTTCCTAAATGGTATTATTGTCTGAAACTGAAAATTCTACAGTCGAACGTTTTTCCTGGAAAAAAAAGTTCCTTCCTCATCTCGGTGCAGTTGTGAAGCTATTTTCATGTACGAAAAATTAAAAGTATTAAACATAACATTCGAAAAAAAAAAAAAAAGATATTTAATGCGATGCTTCGCTCTATGGAACATTTAGAACCGCATTTGATTTCACCATGACTAAGCAATGCAAACAATTAGGTAAAAAATAATCAAATTTATTTGTATGTATATAAAGTTCATAATAAATACCTAAATAAAAATAAGCAATTTTAACGATAAAATTAATTGCTGCTTGGAAATATAGAGTGGAATTTTTATGGAACTCCCACCCATGAAAGACTGCAAAGTTATAATGCCGGCCTGATTGGCCTAGTGGTTAGCATATCTGCTCTCCAGTCAAAAGGCTGCGGGTTCGAATCTGGCCGCGGGATTGGATCTTTGTGATTGTCTGTGAAAATACTAGTTGTGGTGGCGGGCGGTAGATAGCGTTGGTGTAATTGCGGTTTGTTGGCTGGTGGATTGATAGGCAGAGGTAGAGCTATGGAGTGGGTGCTCTCCCTTGATGAGTCTTTGGACTCCCTAGAGGTGCCGCGTATTAGTAATAATACATTAGTACCGTGGGGGATACGGTTTATTTGTTCTTTATTATTATTCTTTTTTTAGATAATCCGGAAACCCAGTTGTAGACACCAAAGAAGATGAAACTTTTTCAAGCCAATTCAGACATCCGATGAGAGAGAGAGAGAGATGGTGTATTGACATTCAACTTTACCAAAAGACTCACAATCAACACGCATACATGTCCACAGTGGAATTCAGACCCACAATCTATTAATTAAAGAGCAGAGATATCCATTCGCCCATGCTATCTATTAATTAAAATAAAAGTCGTGTAGTTAACACACACACACTCATCCCTCCGCCTTAATCCTGTGAGAACGCAGAAAGTGATGTCGCGAGAGATGACGGTTCAGCAGAGAACGAAGTCACTGATGACTTGGGGGCTGAGAGCCTATCATCGTTCTACTGGACACTTCCTAACTTTTATGCGACAGAGGGAGAGAAAAACAAAAGTCATCTCTCCAGCGGTACGCGAAAAACAGAAAAAGAAATATCTTCGTAGATTAGAAGATTTTCATCACTAAAGAGTCGTTTAACCGCCAGAAGGAGTGAATATATATACCCCGATGGTCACACAGCAGGGTATATATCCCGATCTAAATCCATTGGGTGACGTATTAGGGGTATCCAAGTTGCACATCTGCGAGAAAGAGATCAGAACCTACCCCAAAGTGTATAAATACTGTGCTAAAACCTGAAATACAGTCTCTGAACAACACTTTGTTTCGCGATAGGCAGTAGGTCTTCCAACAGGACTCAGTCCCTTGCACACAAGGCAAAGACCACACTATGGTGGTTGGAGGCGAATGTGCTCGACCACATATCACCATCAGATTGGCCCTCTGGAAGTCTCGATCTAAATCCACTGGACTTCAAATTGGGATCGGAGCTTGAGAGATAGCCTGCAAGAAACGTTATACCAGCATCTCCAGCCTGAAGGTGGATTTGGAGTGAGCAGTGGCAGCGTTTCCGTTGGATGTTGTGCTTGCTACCATCGATCGGCCTTGCGTGAAGGCAAAAGGGGGTGACATTTTGAACATTTAGTGCTGCTATATGCATGTTAAACATGGTTTGTATGTGCTGAAAGCTTTAAATGATTTACTCATCGATAAAAGGTTTATGTACTGTTCAAGTCGTTACAGTATTTATGACTAGACTAGGTATATTCCTTGGGACCTGTGCAAAATTTTGAGTTTTTTTTAAACTGGTCGTCACGCACGCGCATAATACACACCCAAGTTACTTTAAGAGTAAATCTTAACTATAGTATTTGCATCGCATCGGAATATCATTACTGCACATTATTATACAGTATGTGTACTGTTTTCTTCCCTGTACAATTCATAACCAGAGCACTGATGACGTCAGTGAAGTAGTGATGAAACAATTCTATTGACATAATTTAATATACTTTTAAGTATGGATATTTTTAAATAAAAATTAACGCGAGTTTATGTCTGCTGGGAGGCTCTACCAGTTATTATTATATGACTATCTCTGAAATATATTATGCATAAAACAAGTTATGCGTCTATCTGAATTTAGCTTTGAATTCCGTATACATTAATTTTTTTTTAAAAGTGTCCTTGACCACTCTCTTATCAAATAGGTCAATGGCCTTTAGTTTTCGATAACCGGAAGGATAGTTTAAGGTAAACATGCTTTCCGTTAGCTAATCGGCGATTTATTTTCTTTCGTTCGTTATCGAAAAGTTATATTTTTCGAATATTTACGTTTTGACTGTTGCTGTATGCATTACAGGAATGAGCCCGTATTCATTTGATTATGTTAGAGAAAGTTATTACTTTCGCAATCAAAGTAATAATATTTTACTCAAATAAGCTAAAATTGCATGTCTCATATGAGATATTGTATTGTATTGCATTGCAGCAGGGGGGTTCTCCAAAAATCAAATGCAACAATTGGCATTATAACGTCGGAAATGCTGGTTTTTTTTTTTTTTTTTTTTTTCGCTTCATGAACAACAGTTACCACTGTCGATTTTGATGTAACGTTTGCAATTAATTGCTACTGTAACTGAGATGTACTTGCTTATCCAGTGTGTGTTGTGTATATTTTTTTTCTCCATAAGTGATGTGATTAACTTAAGGATTTCTTGCACTGCTGGTATTTTGTTCTTTAATTTTTTGCTTCTCAAACGAGGGTGCATCTTTCTTTTTCGCTTTTAAGGATCAAGAACTATGTCATGTTTCTCCACAATTTCTGAATATGACGCTTGTTTCTTTGTTGCATTAAAATGTCAGCATAATCAATTTATTTATTTTTATTTTTTAACAAACTTACGCAGAATAAGGAGTAGAGAAACTTCATATTCAATGAGAAAATAATTAGTCTCACTGTCATTTTTTAACCAATGAATCATATAATTGTATAATACTTATGAGTGCATCTTTCCATCATATAAAGTATCGTTCATTTAACTGACTGATGAAATTTATGTCTATGCGAATCATACAAGGAGTAAAGACCACAGTTTAAGCAGCTGGATATAAAATATTTCATCTACTGCAAATTATTTTATATCTTGAATTAAAAATTTGTGTAAAGTGCATTCAAGTATTATGCGAGTGGCGATCATTATATGCACCACGGATCAGCATAATGAAAATCCCTTTTCAATCTACTAAACTTTATTAATGGTGAGCGAATGTTAAAAAAAAAAAAAAAAGAAGAAGAAGAAAGCAGGGTGTATACTTTTTTGCTGTTGTTGAAATTACGAGTAAGTTGTCGCAGCCTATGTGTTTTATAATTATGAGAACGGAAATGTCACTTTCTTTTTTCGCTGCAATATCATAGCGGGAACAGTAGAGAGCTTTACAAGGTCATATGCTAAGAGTCTTAAGCTACATCTTAAAACACTGGCTAGTGTACGTTCCGCATTCATCTCATTCTTTATTTCAAATATGTAATGTAGGATTTTTTTTAAAATTAATATATTATTTCAGGTATTTAAATTTACGAAAATATTTCTTTACGTATTGGAGGTTTTTTTTTTTTCTTTCTTTCATGACTTGCCACACCACATAAATAACAAATACTAGATCGCTGGATAAACTATGATCTAAATATCAGCAAATCATTTAGTCAATCAATTTTTCCCCTTCAGGCAATTCAACACCGCACTACCCTAAGTTATCCTACTCAATTGTTTTGCAGCAAAATACCCAATTTGAGATTAGCCAAACACGCTCCTTAAAGTTTTCTTAAAACAAAAAAAAAAAAAAAAAAACTAGAGGGCGCTTTCAGATTAACCCTTCTATGACAGTCTCATAAAAGCGGTTCTAAGCGGAAGTTGGTGAGCTGAGACGATGTTTTGATAGCTCACAGGCTGTCAAATTTTTGCTAAAATTCTAAAATTAAATAAGTGAAAAAAAAATCAAAGTAGGCAAGTTCGAGTGCCGAATACATTTTAATAATCAGCTAAATAAGATTTTTATATACTTCCTACTTTTTTTTTTCAATAAACGCACAGAAGAATACTTGGATAAAGAACCACAAGTATTATTTACAACATTAAATAACTAAAGTCATTCATTCAGAATCCGAAACAAATTTGGGGAAAGCGAGATTCCCCACCCCTTAATAAACACGGAAATTCTCGCTTTACATTTAAATATGCAAGAGAGATAACCGATATGACTGCGCAGTGTTTATATCCAATCTGATGCCCTTAAAGGACAATCAGAAAATGCTATCTTACTATTAAAATATTTTAAAAAAATTGAGCTTAATTATTCACTGAAAATTACCAAGACTTACCAAAATTATCAGATTCCTGGAAGAACTGTGCATGTACTTGACCCCATGTAAGAAGATACAGTGTACAGGCAAGGAAGTAAAGTGGTATAACACAAGTCCTGGAGACCAACATGATCTTGAATATGAATCTAGTAGCTGGATATCCAGCTACCACTATTCACTATTAGGTTAGATGGGGAAGCCAAACAGGCCCGAAAACAAAATCCAAAAAACACGATATTTTAACTCATCAAAAAGGGAACAACGACCGTCGACCTACGAATGGTGTTCTGTGTTGATATATCAACTGATGAAGAAGTCAGCAATGTGCCGACCTCTCTGTTTGGTACTCTGCACCCAGACAGAAGCCTTTTGTACAAAATCTTATGAGAGGGGTAAATTGAGGGGGTAGCCACAGCGCCTACTCATACTGTTAAAACAGAAAGGCCGAATGTAATTTGATGCTAAGCGTCTGTGTTCAGTCACAGCAGTGGAGGTCGCATAACTGGGAGGGGAAGGCTGTCAACTTCTCTGCTATCATCATTGGGTCGGAGTTTTAATGTTTTATATCCCCTACTCCTTTGCTTACCATACGAACGAAGCTCAATGACTTCAAGATGCGATTCATTTTCATTATTTTTTTTCCCAGAGAAAAAGACATTTGGAGTTAGCTATCCTTTTCTCTAACGCGAGTCAGCTTATTTACATATAAGCAGCAGTAACTTATTTTAATACAACTAGTAATATATGATTTTTATCGATAGCCGATAATCATTTGAACTTTTTATACTGTATCGAAATTATCTGCAGAGGAAGAAATGAAAAAATATCGCATAAATAAAATATATGTTAATAATTAAGTTAGTAAAATTAAAAAAAAAAAACAACAACAGCAGTGTGCTGTTGCAAGCAACAGAATTAATAGGAACGGGAGGGCAAAGTGTTTCCGTGTGTTAAATGCATGAATTATCTCGCAGACGAAACATTGCATATTGCTTGTTTCAGTAAAGAAATAACGTGAGTAGACATATTGCTTAAAATTAGAATAACGGAATTAACTCACTCATGCATATTGTTTCCTTATGATTTATACCCCTCCCTCTTCCCATAAAAAGTTCAAAGGAAATTATTCTTCCAGAACAACGCTAAAGTAACACCACTATCAAAAACAAGCTAACTAGTTAACTAACTTATAACAAAAAAGTGTAATGAGTAGAATTACTCTACAAAAAAGCAGCTAAATTTGATATGTGCGCCGGAACTCCTGTTAAAACTATCGAGACACAATATGCTGATTACTCTCGCAACCAAAGGCGTCCGATGAGTTCTTTATTAGAGAGAGTGTAAAGAGGGCTTAAAAATGTTGGATTTTTAGTCGTTTTATTGTATTGAAGGTACGAAAGTTGCGATTTTGGGACAATATGTAAAGAGTCAATGTAGTGCACTTGAAAAAAAAAAACGAAGTGACTTCTCTGGAAAAGACGGGAATTGGATTAGGGTTCAATGAGGTCAAAAACGTTTATCTGAAATATTTCCCATATTAATCGAGATAATCAATTTTATATGAGAGAGAAAATACAGAAGATTTTTATCCTTTAATGAAACAAACCGATTTACGCTTTACATAAGAACAACGATGAACATCGGGAAGTTATGTTGACCCATCCAAAGTGGTTTGAGTGCAATAAGACGGGCTTGTCACTATCTGTTCCTATTCTAATTACAGCTAATAAGACAGAGCCTTAAATTATATTATTAATCGCCTTACAACTTTAAATAGAATAATATAATCCGGTGGTTCTTTAAAAGGCTTCAATTGGTTTATTAACTAAGTATATTAACCGAAAAGAATAAAAGGCACTTTAGTCAATCTTTAAGAATTTCACGGTACTGAATCTTATCATTGTGAAGGCCACGAATTTAGAGACAGTTTGGTTTTGTTGCGTGAACATTGTCTGCGGCTTATTAGTTAAAAACGGACATAGTTTAAGCTTACCATACTCAGTTTGACATATTTCCATAAATACCTATGATTAAAGTGCAGTACCCGATTACCTCACATATTCATAAGTGAAAAATGTCAACTGAATGTAATATAAATTCTCTACCACAACTATTTGACTGACAGACAAATACCTCCCTTACTTCAGCAAATTTCCTAAGTTCGACTGCAGTTCAAACGTGTCGGTCACAAACGTGTCGGATGGAGTTCAAATATATTGTTATATGATGCAAATTCAAACCATGTTGAACTTCCTTGCACAGGCTATGACGAGGCCATGGCCAGACTTAAGTTTACACAGCATTTCGTTATTTAGAAAATTAACCAATTAAAGTATAAAGTGCATGTGAAGGACTTATTCAGGAAAAAGAAAATAAAAGTAAATTGTTAGGAGTGATATTTAAAATTATTTGCTTTTTGAGATCGTCCAAAATTGTGTGTAGCCTTCTTGTAAGAATAATGTCTTGCATATTAAGGAATACATATAATATGGTGTTTAAAATGATTTTCTGTGCTTTTTAGTGTAGTTTTGTGTATGTTTTTTTAAATAAGTTCTTGAATATGTTTACTTCCTGCCATGTGGGAGATAATTCTTAAGGGGTTATTTTTAAATGATGTCATACTTTTGATGAGAGTGTGGCGTGAAGGCTACTCATCTTTAACAGGTAGGAGTGAGAATATATAAAATGATGTCATTCCCAAAAGATTTTTTTTTTCCAAAATATTTTCTTCAAAAAACGGATTTTTCACATTAGAAAACAGGCAACTTATTATATTTTAAGAATAGTAAAAAAATTCAAAAGATGTGCTATATACAAAAACTGCTATATAGCACATCCATTTATTGGTTTAAATGTATGATTCAAAATATGGAAGGATGGGTTCCCCCAGAAGTAAAATATTTTTAAAAATCCTGAAAGGTATATGTCAATCCCAGCGTTCCACTAAACATCCACCGGATCTGAACAGAACCGAAATAAGTTGTCTGGATCCTATTCCAGCTCTGTTCAGATTTTTCCATATAAACCCAAGATATCGTCTTTTTTTTTTATATATTTTTTTAAGGGAGGAGAGCTGAAAAAAATGTATTTACTAATAAAAATTCAGTAGTAAAATATACCAAACTGATTTGACGTTGATTGTTTCGAAGTTCATGCTAAGTGTGCATGTGTCCAAACCACTTGGAGCCACAGTCGGATCCAAGCCAATTAAATTAAGAACAGTTTCGACCCTTTAAATTAAAATATCTATTTTACTGATGAGTAAAATGGATAGTTTAATATTTTTTTAAAAAAAAAAGTACATGTATGTATCTCGTTTATTTCATTTTTTTTTTTAATTTTAAAACGAAAAGTTGAAAATATAAGCGAACAACCAACAAACAAATAATAGAGAAGAACAGGTACGGATTTAAGGTTGTAACTCCTAAGCCCTAACTTTTAAGAGGTCCTCTCTAAAGTTTAAGTTATCTATACTGATGCAGAGGGTCCTTGTAATACAAGGGCCCAAACTAGGGTTGTCTTATACACTAACTGAGTAGGGAATATTAGCTGACTAAAACAAAATATCTACTGTTGAAATTACAACCGACGAATAAAATAATCGAGTAATAAATAAAGCATACAACAGAGTATTAGGTAACAGATGGGGAGGGAGGGAACCTGGAATATTACTTTTTTTTTTTTACTTATTTGCAATTAGTTATGTACAAATAATATTACAAACTCTACATTGAGGATTTTAATTTAATAATATTTCAATAACAGAAGAAAAGATAATTCAACTATTATGAATATAAAACTAAAATTTAATGGTATGCTATTATTTTTTACCACAGTTGGTACTCGCAAAGCTGTTCCCACTCAGCTGAAAACTGGCAGAGCGATAGGTATGTTTAAATGGTGATTATGGAAGATCTTGAAGCTTGGTATGTTTGAGCACTATAAGGCTTGTAAAATGAGAACGAGAAGTGAATTGTACTGTCATCAGCAAAATTCTGCATAGGATTTCAAGTCGAGAGTTGGCCATTTATATGTAGGGAGAAGGAGGATAGACGAAAGTATGAGGCTCTGAGGTACTTGTGCCTTAGGACAGACATCTTACAAAAGTAGACTATAAGAATGGTAGCTTGCTAAGCAGACCTCTGTGGCAAATCTAAATGTCTCAGAGTTGGTAGATCTGCTATGGATTGAGAGTGATGGAATCTAGACTGAGTGTCTCATATCAGATAGTGAAGGTTTCGGGCATGAATTTACGACCTTCTCCAATATTTCTGAGAGAACTGAAGAGAGAGCAAAGGAACAATAGTGTATAAGAAGAATTTTCAGTGAAACGGGAAATGAAATTCCTCATTCCATGAAGAATTTCTCTAATTCGGTTAGAGCAGGCAAACAGCAAGAAAACAATAATTAAATTGTGGAAAGGGTTAAGTGAACATAGGAAGAGTAATCCCATTTTATAGTTTTGCGACACGAGGCTGGGATCAGGGTATTCCATAGAAAAGGAATAAAATTGATGGATGAAAATCATGCACAGTATAGTTGGGAAACTGAGTTTCTGTGAGAAATATAACGTCGAATGTGGTGTCCAGTGTCTGTCTGGTCTGTTCGAGTGTTTGCCGAAGGGGATGTAGGTTTTTTTTTTTTTAATGGATTTTTTTTGTGTCCTTTTCTTTCTTTTTTTTTATACCGTTTCTACCGTTAATTATTTGTTACCTTTCGTGATGATGATTGGAAGGGAGTTAATTAAAGGGTAAAGAAATGGCAGTGCAGTGTTGAGAAACTCGCGAAAATCTCCCCCCCCCCCATACATAGAGTAACAAGTTTCCTGGTTATGATGTAGCCTCGAGCATGCTCTGACTCGCTTCGGGCACGATTTGGGAGGGTAAGTAGAAGCATGATTATTCGCTAGTTGGTCAGAAAGCCGTGTGATCTCTTACTATCAAGTTCCGTATAGGATCGAACTGGGGGAATCGCTTTATTGCGGTACCCTCGAATGGAGAGGTCTATGTCCCAACATTATGTTAAATGTGTCCTTAAAGGGAATCACGTTCACTGGTAGCGAAACAGATTTAACATTTTTAAAAATAATTCATTACCAAATAACACTGTTTTTCGTCCGCCAGAATAGAATACCATGTTTGGTATCAATACAGCAGAGTTTCAAGCTCAACTAACCTTAACTTGTCAATTATGCAAAATAATTGTGATAGGGTTTCAACCTTAGTGGGTTATAAAACAAAACTGAGACAACTCTTTTATTTAATCGTGCCTTTTGATAATTCGATGTATTTATTTTTCTAGATAGTGTTAAAACAGGATTTAATATATTTAAATATATAAGTAGAGTTAATTCGGGTGGCTGTTATCGTTTTGTATCTGAGCTTTGAATTATCATAGTAATTATTAAACTTAATAAGCAATTCTTTTCTAGGGAATATATCACTCCCCCCCCCCCTCTTCAGAACCATAAGCGGCTGATTTCACCCGTATGTACAGCTAGTTATAAACATAGTACATTAGAGAAATTTATAAAAATGTCAACGACTTTCACTAGACCTATCCTAATTTTATACACCATACGGAACTAATAATCATCGTTGGTGCTCATGTGGCAATGAGCAAGGCGCTTTAGCGAGTTGCGTAGGAATCGTTGATGCCCAGAGACCAATGACAAAAAAACTACTAGCCTGCATTCCTTTCTACGAGTCCGTTACAATAAATGTAGCTTCCTGTTTCCCGTTAGTTTGGGAGCCTTTCATGGTCATTTGCCTTAAATGCAAATATGTTGTTCATTGAGACTGCCTTGTATGCCTTCCATTCTTTCTTTATTTCTGTTTTTCTATCAACACTTCTGCATTACTTTAAATATGTAAAACATGAAAATCAGCTTTAAACAACAACAACAATACAAATAGGAACATTTTCATTATTGTTACTTTATCAAGAGAAATTAATGGAATAAGGAATTCAGCACGCTGTCAATATACGTTTCACCGTGCGTTATAATCAACTCTTAATAATGCAGTTCTGTTGAATGATAAATTTAAAATCATTATGGACAATAGTCACTTTATAGAAGAAGAATGGTGTGGTTTTTCCTTTTCAGTCGTTTCCGACCCTAGGTGACTTCGTACGCATTGCCCACAAAGTGTTCTTGGTGAGATTTTTACGCGATGGTTCACCATTGCTTCCCCCCCCCCCCCCATTTTATCCGAGTTCGGGACGAGCATATGGCTGGGATGTATTCGACTCTAATCCATGTGTTCACAGGGCTGGTTTGCTTCTTCCGGGGGACGAAAAACGTCCTACCTTGGTATGAGACTGGCTAACTCACCTTTTGTCGAAAGAGACCATTATGGAACTTTATCTGGTCTCTTTCGACCACAGGGCTTTGTCTATATTGACTGAGTTACGGAGGCTCTAGAAGAAGAAGAATATTATGAATATATATTCTAGGTTTCTTGGGAACCAGGTGGTGGAGAAAATTCAGAGACAAGTTTAGCTGATAGGCAGAAAAGAGGGGATATAATAGAAACTTTAAGATATTAAAGGAGATTTATAAAATTGATGCAAAGGAAACTTTTCAATAAATAATATGTCAAATAGAAAACTAGGGGGCTATTCATGGAAGTTAGTTAAGAGTGTGGGTTAGTAAGGGTGTGAGAACTAGATTTTTTCATGGAGAATGAGTGGAATGGATTGTCAGAATTAGTTGAGTTCCCTTACAGAGAATGAGTTTAAGGAGAGGTATGATAGGTTTTGTCTGTAGAATAGTTTGGATCTTCCACAATGAGTCTCCAGACTCCATGGAGTTACCATATAATAATAATGTATAAATCGATTCGTTTACTTGTTTGTTAACTTTCCATCAAATCAGGCTGCAAGTAAAAAAGGCAATTTTGATTTAGTCGCCAACTGGAGAACCCTTTTCCAGGTCATTAAGCAGGTGGTTCATAAGTTTGTCATCCTTTACCCCAGAGCTACTTCACTGTGGTGAAGTAGCTCTGGGGTAAAGTAGCTCAAGGTTGTCCCCCCCCCCCTTGAAAATTCTGTTTTTTTTTATCTCACAGAAGAACACAGACCATAGAACTAGCACCGTTTCAGACAATAATATACTTGTGTATAATGTAATATTAATACAATAATATAATAAAAACTGATGGCCTTGGACCAAGTATATAGACTGGTTGTGCAGCATATCTTCAAAAGTTGGGACTAAATGGCCTACTTCCTTCAAGGATTTATTTTATGTACAAATTAAATATCAGTGGCCGAAGTACTGAGCCCACTAACATACTGCTCATATGTTTGATATAGATACAAGCCATCCTCTTATACATATCAATAGCTTGATATCAACTTGCTCCAATTTATCTAATGAAGTTTTATGTTGCATCCCATGGAATGTCTTTGAAAATTTCAGCAGTATCTTCATGTAGCCATTCCTTTTATTTGACTCAACTGTTTATTACAAAGTTAATAAATTACTAAGGAAAGAGCTATCCTTCACAAAGCCGTCAGAAGCAATGCCAATTAATTCTCTTGCAAATTATCATAATACACAGACCAATGGAGGATAAGATCTTACAGGATAATTTAAAGAGTGTAAAGAATAATGGCTAACAATTTAATGTAGCAAACTAAGGTTATGCATCTTGAGATGAAAATTTTATAAGCTGTGATTACCTTTTGATGGAATCAGACTGCAGAAAATTAATGAGACCAGGAATTTGGGAAGGAATGATGTTGAACAGGGCATTGAACTTCAGAGGCATATTGCAAAAGTGAATAAAATAGCTCAGAGGATATTGAGGAATATGACAAATAGAAATAGGAGGTCGTTATCCAAATTTATAGCACTTTGATATAGCCGCATCTTGCTAATATGTAAATTTGGTCACCTGGATTTTCTTGGGGATATAGAAGTGTAGAAGTAAATAATCCGATCTTCCTTAAATACCAATCTTCTTATTATCATCATACCTTCACAGAGTTTTGCAAAAGACTCATCAATTACACAAGAGGTCACACCTAGCTCATCAAGTCATGTCTTAAATGCATTCACTATCTATGCACTCACCACCCTCCCTGACAATGCATTTTAATCATCCAGCATTCCTCATGCATCTTATATCATTTGCACAGAACTTGTAAAAATGCAGACTACAATTAAGATATTTTATTCTTTTTTTGATGTATTAAAATTAAGAATAGGGTATTCCATGCACTCAATTTTTATATTATTATTAAGATAGACCTCTGGGGAGTCAATGACTCATCAAAAGAGACCACATACTAGCTGTCATACCCATTATTGAATTCATTCACACTACTTGCACACCCAACATCCAGTAGCAATCCATTCCATTCACACCACTCTATGAGAGAAATATCTAGCCCTCACCCCTTTCTTGACAGCATTCATTCTCAACTTCCTAGGATACCCCATAACATGAAAAATTTCATACCGAAATCCTGTATAACACTTTCACAAGTTTGTAAGTCTCATCATATAACCTATTTTTCTCCTCTTTGCTGGTGTCTGCAGTCTACAATTCTCAATCTGTCTTCATAATCAATATTCCACAATCCTGATATCATTTTTAACACTCTCCTTTGCACTCTCTCCACTATATCAGAATCACCACAGAAACTAGAACAACAGACTGATGCATAATATTCCACATGAGGTTTAATCAAGGCCTTGTTCCTTTCAGCACCATATCCCTATGCACATGAGACTCTAGCTTGGGGTCCCAAAAAAGTAAGGCCAATTTAAGTGTTCCAAACAATGAGGGAGGGGTCCTGAAGCACTATAGTGCTTTGGGCTCTGCCTGCCTTGGGAAAAGTTAAGTACAGCCCTGGTTCTTTTACATGTCAAGGTTTGTTTCAGCATTGCAATTATCCTGCAAGTTGTATTTGTAATCTTTGCTATATGGCCCTTGAACTTCAACTTGAACTGCTACTAAAACTCTAAGCTCCCTTACCTGATCAGTTCCTTCCAGTATAATCCTGCCAATATTATATGACACTGGATATTTTATTACACGAAAGTGTATGATTTTACATTAACTAACATTGAACTGAAAGCGATTTTCAAATATCCACAATTCTAGCATATTCAAATCAAACTGCAAGTATACTACATATTAATCTGCCTATCTTTGCATTATCAGCAAATAGCTGTATGTCACATGCCAAATCCTTCCCAATGTCATTAATGTATAGATTGAATAACAATGGACCAAGGACTCATCCTTGTGGCACACCACGGGTTACCTTAAATCTTCCAGACTCACATCCCCAATATACCACTTTTTCATATCTGTCAGTCAGCCATCCTCTTATCCATGCTAATATTTCATAATTCAATAACATATTCCCCAATTTTTGCAACATTCTTCCATGCTGTATTTTGTCAAAATCTCAAAGTATCATGGTGTATCCATTCCCTCCTTGTCTAACTCTACAGTAACATTATTATAGAATGTGAGAAAGTTGCTCAAACATGACCTTCCCTTAGTAAACCCATGCTGTTCATTACAAAGTAGTTTCTCTGTCAAACCATTTCTATATGCAGTATCTAGGTAATCAACTTTTTCAAAATCTTCACCACCACTCCAGGGATTCTGATAGGTCAATAGTTGGATAGATTCAGTCTTTGTGCCCCCCCCCCTTCTGCAATGGAATTACCATACGTTCTTTCCACTTTTGTAGAATCCTCCCCGTTCTGAGACACTCAAATTATATAGCCTGGTCAAAGGAATAGCCACTTAAGATGAACACTCTTTTATCATCCATGCTGATATCCCATCAGTTCCTATTGCCAAATTCTTACCCAGTTTGTGCAACAGCTGTAATATCTCCTCCTGATACACTGAGTTTCTTCATCCAGTGAAGAGGTAGCAGTGAGCTCAATGTTGCATACACCAGGCTGATAGCTTGTAGCAAAATGAGCACTCATTAGTTGAACAATTGCTTCTACATCTGTTGCCCACCTACCATCTACATTCAGTAGAGTTATTCTTTCATGTTCATTCTTTCTTTTATTTGCAACATAACAATAGAATTCTTTTGGATTATCTTTAGCTTGCAGAGCCAGTTTCCTTTCATACTTAGACATAGCTTTCTATCTAACAGTTGTGGCTCTTCTGGCCTGCTGTTTATAATTTTCATAACTTGGAATGGAATGAAGATGGCGGCTCGCGTGGTAGTGTTTAGTGTCGTGTATTATTGATGGTGAATTGTGAATTTGACGGTTATGATTTAGTGATTTATGCGTATTCATCAGTAATTTCAGTTAATTGCTTACTGCCATAAACAGGCACTTTATTTATTTTCCATCCAGGTAAGTCAATTGAAGTTATAAGGGCGATACGCTAGGCCTACTGCCGTTAGTATCGCCATTGCTGTATTTTATATCGCGACATCTTATTGCTGGTAGACACCTTAGGGTGTCTACGGGATTTGCTAGTGGACCCTCAAAAGTCCACAGGATTACTTTTACCTGCTCGGAACACCAGAGCAATCTCTACTCTTTCTCCATCCTTGACTTAACACATTTCCAAATATTGTCATGGCAAAACTTCTTAATGAGGCCAAATTCGAAGAAGTTTATTTTGAATTCCTCAGACTGGGAAAGCTGCTGAGTGAAAATTGGCCGGGAAAGGTTAAACTGTATGACACGTTTCCCCCCGAATGTGTCTCAGACGCTGTCGCTGAAGATCATTTAGAGTCGATGCCTTCTACTCCTCCAGACTTTGCAGAAGTGCGTGCTCACAAAGTCGTCGCTGAAGATCATTTAGAGTCGATGCCTTCTACACCTTCAGACTTTGTAGAAGTGCGTGCTCGCAAAAAGCGAAGAACAACAGAAGAACCGCACAATGACAACACTGTAATGTGGGGGGGGGGTGGGGGGGGGGGGGGGTGGGGGGGGGGGGGGGTGGGGGGGGGGGGGGGTGGGGGGGGGGGGGGGTGGGGGGGGGGGGGGGTGGGGGGGGGGGGGGGTGGGGGGGGGGGGGGGTGGGGGGGGGGGGGGGTGGGGGGGGGGGGGGGTGGGGGGGGGGGGGGGTGGGGGGGGGGGGGGGTGGGGGGGGGGGGGGGTGGGGGGGGGGGGGGGTGGGGGGGGGGGGGGGTGGGGGGGGGGGGGGGTGGGGGGGGGGGGGGGTGGGGGGGGGGGGGGGTGGGGGGGGGGGGGGGTGGGGGGGGGGGGGGGTGGGGGGGGGGGGGGGTGGGGGGGGGGGGGGGTGGGGGGGGGGGGGGGTGGGGGGGGGGGGGGGTGGGGGGGGGGGGGGGTGGGGGGGGGGGGGGGTGGGGGGGGGGGGGGGTGGGGGGGGGGGGGGGTGGGGGGGGGGGGGGGTGGGGGGGGGGGGGGGTGGGGGGGGGGGGGGGTGGGGGGGGACACACATCCAAAAACTCATATCCATTCCTTCTACACAGTCTATGCATCGAATCATTTGCCTAATTATTTCTATCATACCTAAGCAATATACTGATGATTTTCACTTTCTTGCTTCTTCCAACAAGCCTTTCATATCCTCTCTTATACTGAATTTATTGCTAGTTAATGTTGTTCATACCTACTAGAATTACGATGCTTTCCTTTTCTGTTTTTCAATTACATGTGATATATTTGTAATTTTTGCTCAGGAAAAACTTGAGGTTGTGACCTGCTCATCAATGACACATTTTATGATGGAGTCATCATACCAAATAACATTCTTCATTTTACAATCAACTTTACCTACCTGATTTTCATTATGTACTAACTTACCTTCTCTTTATGAAAAGGTGCTAGATAATTGGATGTGCTTTAAAAGTATTGTTTGTCTCAGCTCTGGGTTGGTCCCAAAGGAGTGGAGAAAAGAAGGGAAAATAGTTCCATTGCATAAGGAGGCTCCAAAACTGAGGTAACAAATTGCTGACACTGACTGATCCACATTTTGGAGTTGTGGTCAAGGTATTGAAGAAATTGGTTAAGAGCAAAATACAGTAATGGATAGACAGGAATGAGATACTATATAGGGGACATGACTTTGTGAAGGGTATGTCATGCCTCAGTAATTTACTCACCTTTTATAATAGTGACAGCTGACTTGGATAAAGGTGATGGATTTATAGTGATACTGCTGGACTTTGCAAAAACTTTTGACAGGATATCACATGGAATTCTAATCAATAAACTACAGCACACAGGGATGGATATAAAGCTGGTGAATGAGAGGATGGTGATGGAGAGATACCAGACATTAGTTTATTCAGCAGTAGTCCAGTAGAAGGCCTGTGACTAGTGGCATGCCACATGGCTCTGTTCTTGGGCCACAATTTAATTTGTACATTAACAATACAGGAAATGATCTGAGAGGAACCATTCAGTTGGTTGTTGATAATGCAAAATTGGGTAGAGCAGTAGTCAATAAAGATGCTATTAAAATTTTGCAGAATGATTTAGACTGGTAGTATTGGCTAAGGAGAATAGATATCAGTTTAATGTGGTATTATTATTAATGTAAGGTTATGCATTTTGGGATGAAAAAATTATCAGCTGTGTACCATATCAATGGAACTGTATTCCATGAAATTGATGAAACCAGGGATTTAGGGGTCTCAGTGGATAGGCAGTTGAAATTTAGAGGGCACAATGACTAGATATGTGCTTATCAAGGCACTATAAAGAGGTATAATAAGCTGCTTTAGCAATTTTTTGTAATATTATTATATTACATTATACCTCTTTATAAGGTGTTGATAAGACCTCATCTTGACTACTGTACACATAACTGGTCACCTAGGTTTCTTGGGGATGAGGAGAGTGACCAAGAGGGTGGCAGGTCTGTGGGATGCACCTTATTAGGATAGGTTGAAGATTTGTAGGTTACAGATATTGATTGATAGGCAGAAAAGGGGTGATATGATTGAGAAATATAAATTACTGAAAGATTTTTACAGTATCAACACAGGAAATCAGAACATGCCATGGTGAGAGGACTAGGGGCATCGTTAGAAATTGAACAAAGGCATGGTTGGCAAGAGTGTGAAGACTAGATTTTTTGGCTTGGAATATGTCGCCAAAATCTGTTGTCGGTGACATGACTGTGAAGGAGTTCAAAGCAAAGTGATAGATATTACACCAATACTGAATAGTGCTTGGCATAATGTTTAGGGCTCCTCTCAATGAGTCAACTGACTCCAAGGTGTTGCCCATGTAAAAATAATAATATACAGTGATCTTTCAAGTATTCAATCTCCAAACAACCAAATCACGTCATCTGACTCCTGCAATTGCCCTATATAACTGCACATTCGGTTTTCACATTCAGTGCATATTCATATTTCAGTAAAACTGGATAATCATCCTTCCAGCATAAATCTGGACTCCACAGAAAAGCCCAGATAATAATAATATATAAATATGAAAATGTACTGGTATGGTACCTACTGGTTGAATTATGAAACAAGGGAAAAAAATCAAAAATGATAATCTATAAGTATATACAAAATAGTGTTTAAATCAGTTTTAAAATATGAATCCATGGAATACCAGTAATAATAATATAACAGGAAAGAACAAATTACATCAGTAGCGGAGCTACATTAAAGCAAGATATCAGAAACAAGGTAAACATTATTAATGCATAATGGAATGTTTAATCTGAACTAATGTAAGGCAACATGGACATGAAAACTGAAATGGGATGAAGGGTCCAGAAGAAGACTATGAATGAATTAATGCAGCTATGAGTGCACTACAAGACAAAAGAGTAAGAACAAATTAATGAAGCATCCAGGACATAATAAAAAAACATAAAAAATTATCCACAGTAAGGAAATCTTGTGCTAGATTATCATATGATCTTATATAACCCAAGGATGCAATTTTAGGAAATGATAATGAAGATGGCACATGTCAATGAATGGCTAGATGTGTGTACATTTCATTGACAGCTGATAAACAAAATTATGCCTATTATTCTGTTATGATTTAGTACTAGGAATTCACATTGTTACTAATACTTCCACTAATCTACTTAGTTGATTCCAAAATTAGACTTATAAGAGAAAGTGAATAGTTACAAGTATTAGTTTAAAAAAAAAATAATTAAATCCTGGGTAGTTCTTCATAAATATAGACATTGTGGAGAGTGTGATTATGGAAGAATGACTTAGGCTAAGTCAGAGAGGAATAGGACTTGAAGTAAATGAGCTACAAATGTTAAACTTCAATTAACTGTTGCTTCTGACTTGTTTAAAAAATGCTTTACAACAGAGAAGGCTGACAAGAGTAGAGAGAGAGAGAGAGAGAGAGAGAGAGTAAAATATTTCATTTCCAAAGTGTTGAAGATACTTAAACTAAGATATTGGGCTGACAAATGCAAGATTTGTTAGGAAGCCATGTTTTAGACATTTCAGTGACAAATGTTTTGGACAAGAGAGAGAGATGTTGCAAATACATGGCACATTGGTATATTTAAAGTGTGTGTGTGTGTGAGAGAGATGAAAAGTGGAATAGTAAATAAGTAAATATAATTAGCCTCAAGCACAACTTCAAAGTAGCACCTCATCAAGTTCCAACTTTAAGACCTCATGTGCCTACTGCTTGCCTCCTAATGTTGCCAACAACATTGGGCTCAATGTAGCTAACATCCTATTAGCAGCAGATTTAAAAAAAATAGCTTTATTTAAATAAATATGATTGTATTAAACTCCTTACTTTGGGAAACATTAATTCTTAGACCACCCAACAGAACTTAGGGAGGCCCCCCCCCCAATAGGACTTTAGTCTTCTAGTTTAACTTCTCCACTTATGTTTTTGTGTGTGTGTGTGTGTGTGTGTGTGTGTGTGTAATTACAATTTTAATACTGCATTCCTGATGATATCTCTGTAGATGAAATATACGAATGATTCAATTTGTGTTTAATTATTTTTCTATCTATGCTGTATTCATTCCATTAAACTTAACTATGAGTTAAAACCAGCACCTAAGCCTAAATACTCATTAGTAAATAAGTAAACTGAATAGGAGATGAGTAGTTTGGGAGATGCCAGAAATTTGCAAATTATTAGCACCTATTGAACAGCCCACATGGGAAAGCACAATATCCTACACAGATTCTGCTCTATGATTATGTCAATTACTGATTAACAAAATTAAGATTGGTTTAACAACAGACGTAAAGCTGTTTGCAGATGCCAAAACTGACAAAAGTTATAAGGAATGATGCAGATTTTGTTAACCTCTAAAAAGGATTTAAACATGGCAATTTAAATCCAATATGCTGATTGTGGCAATTAAATTTGACATGCTAAGTACAATGTTTTTACAATTTGGAAGGAAAATATGAATTGAATTGAAGAAGATGAAGATATAGGACTGGGAGCGAGTGACCAAAGAGCTAAAATTTAGGGGACATACTATAAGAGGTCTTAAGACAACCAGGAAAGAAGGATCTTAAGTTGAGATAATGGGATTACTATTCTGCTGTACAAATTGTTGAGATCTGGTCTATTTCCAAGATGATGCTGAAAAAGGCTCTGAGGACAGTGACTAATCTAATATCAGATTTCAAATACTGATAAGAATGGAAACTTCATGTGTTATCCCTTAGTTGAAGTAAACAAGTATAAAAAAAAAAAAGGTTATTACTATGATGGAAACATAAGTTGGTGAAAGAATTTCACCAACTTATGTTTAGGGATTAATCATAGCACGACAGAAGAGGGGGATAGAATGAAAAGATCACCTTAGAACTTATAGAAGCATACAGTGCATTTCTAAAATGTTTAGCCACACACACACACACTCTGGGTACTTATCCTACTGCTGATTCTGATGACAATTCATATAAACATAGGACTGGAAACACTTTCCTACAGATATAGCAATTGTTGGAATAAGAAATGTAGCATGAAACTAACCACTGTTCCCTGTGTATGGACAATTGTGCAGTAGTCAGGATCCTATGAAAATAAACATCTTCATGCCACCCAATGCTGGGAATGAGTGCAAATGTGTAACAATCATACAACTCCTGTTTGTGTTAAGACTATCTAAGGTGAACTGGCAGTAATTTTGCTACAAACCAGTATTAGACATCATGTGCTGGTGAAAGAGTAGTGCAGCTGTTATTGTTGGTTAGTGTATGCAATTGTGAGCATACTGTTTACCAATGCCAAATGGACTAACATTCATTTCACAATGAAAACAGAAAGGAAGCACAGCTCCTCTACATGGCTTTTTCACAGACAGTGTCATGACAAAGCTATGTTTGCAATCATCCATCAGTGTCTATGAGAGATGGGATCAATAGCACCTTGCACCAGAGATTGGGGACAACCTAGATGTGTGTATATACCTGCATTTGAGGAACAGGTGTTGGAGGGAGTCTGGCACTAGCACAAGAATAGTAGCTGCAGAGGTGCCACAACACATGGCACATCTCTCATCAGGAGCAACTGTATCGTCATATGCAATGGTACAGGCACTCTCACCGGCAATTTTCCCCTTGTTAGCTTTTCTCAATGGCTTCTGCAGTGCTGTACCAAACCTAGTTTTCTCTAAAGTGTGCTTTTTATGGATGAATCTCAATTTACCTATGATGGAATAATGAACAACATGCATCAATAGGTGCAGGTCAATTCACATGAAATCCATGTGAATGTTTGGATTGGTATCACTAGAGACCATCTTATCAGTCAGTTGTTCTTGTCACCAACACTTCTTGGAAGAATTACTGGTGTTGATGAAAGGCATTCATTAGCAACACACAGTTCATAGATCAGTGAAGGTTCATCAAACTGTTAGGGAACATCTCAATTATGCCTATCTCATCCATTGGATAAGTAGAGGTTGGCCCTGGAAGAATTACTGGTGTTGATGAAAGGCATTCATTAGCAATACACAGTTCATACATCAGTGAAGGTTCATCAAACTGTTAGGGAACATCTCAATTATGCCTATCTCATCCATTGGATAAGTAGAGGTTGGCCAGTTGAATGGCTACCATGATCTCTTAATATAATCCACTGGATTTTTCTGTATGTGAGATAGCTGAAGGCTGATGTTTATGCAACATCATTGCCTAATAAACAGTATCTCTGTCAAAGGATTGTGGATGGTTATATAACAATGAGGACTTCTTGAACAAGTAAGGTAATCACTTTGCTGATGCCTGTGAAGCATGCAATGCTGCTCATGAGTCCATTTTGAACATTTGCTGTGATGTAGATAGTTACTCTTCTTATCATTTCCAATGTACTACTTGGAATACAAACCTGTTACCTTTTCACTGTGTGTATGACATGCAATTTCACATGTGCTATATCTCTGTAGGCAAGCAGTTCCAGCCCTATGATTATTTGACCTTTTATCATCAGAATAGGTGGTAAAATACCCAGAGTTTGGCCAAACATTAGAAACATCCTGTAATGCATATGCATGGGAGGAGGGGATAGTACAAGCAAGTGATGAATATATACCTTTTACTTGAGTAGTAGCAGTTAAATGAAATGCACTGTTCAGAGAACATTCAGCAATGGACAGTGAATAAGTTTAAGTTATAGTATGATGGACATAATGATAATTGACAGTTAAGGATGAATTCTTGTGATAAACCACATGATGACTCCATTGAAGTCTGGTGATCACAAAGAAAAACAGCAAGCAGATTTCTTTGTGGATAAGGACTTACACAAATTATGTGGTTTCACAAGCCGTGCTATCTGCAACAGAAAAGTGCACGCTATTATGAAGATTTAGTGTTTTTCCTTTTCTCACATCCAGTATTCTAGCATATACCTGTATTCTGGAAGACATATGAAGGCAAAATATTCTGGATTTGCTTTTGTTGGACTGAACATGTAAGTATTTGATAGTTAATATAACTAACCATGTAAATATTTTCTCAACAATAAACCTTTACATTAACAAAAATTAAACTGTTTATCTTTTGGCAAAAATTTTGTAAAGCGCTTTGTGTAACAGGCATTACTAATAGACATTTGAATCTGAAATTCAAATTCTACTTATGGATTTTTTGCTCTCTGTAAAAATTTTTTTTTTAACGTAAATACAATCTAGTGTAACTAAAAATAACAGGTTATAATATCATCCATAAATCAGTTACAAATACATGTAGTTTAACTGTTTAGGCCTAAAGTCTCATAGTGGAATAATTTAGTATAATATTTTCATTTGAGATCCGTTGATTTTTTATGATTATATCTGACTTTTCAGTGGAGTGTAAGAGTATAAATTAAAATAAAGTGATATAAATAGGGGCACAAGGTAATATGTGACTTTTTGAATGAGTTATCATGGAACTTGTGGTAAGAAAAGCAAAAGCGGATTATGAAAGAAAATTGGCCATGCAGGCTAAAGAGAATCCCAAACAGTTTTTTCAATACGTTGCAAGTAAAAGGAAAAATGTTCATGGCAGAATGATTTTAAAAAATGCTGAGGGTAGGGAGGTAACTGAATCAGTCGATATAGTGGAATTACTGAGCGAGCACTTTGCAAGAGTATATCATCCAGGTGGTGACATTGCAGGAATGGAAGAACCAACAGCTTATACCGGAATTGTGATAAATGAAGTAGAGGTAAATAGTCTATTACAGAACCTCAATGTCAATACATCTGTGGGATTGGATGGTATACCAGCTCGTGTCGTACGTGAAGCAGCTAAAGCATTGTCAGTGCCCTTGACCATTTTTTAATTTGAGCCTCGGGTCTGGGTCAGTCCCAAGGGGGTGGAAAGAGGGGAAAATAGTTCCGCTGCATAAAGGTGGTTCCAAGGCTGCTGTTGAAAATTACCGGCAATCAGCATAACAGGAATTGTTATCAAGGTCTTGGAGAAAATGGTCAAGAGGAAAATACAAGATTGGATAGATAAAAATGGGATACTGTATCGGGGACAGCATGGTTTTGTGAAGGGTAGGTCATGCCTCAGTAACTTGCTCACGTATTATAACACAGTGACGGCTAAACTGGATAAGGGTAATGGGTTTACAGATTCTACTGGACCTTGCTAATGCCTTTAACAGGATACCACATAAATTCTAAACCGTAAAATGCAACATATGGGGATGGATATAGGGTTGGTGAGATGGATAGGTGGATGGCTGATGGAGAGATATTAGAGAGTAGTTTATTCAGGAGTAGAGTCCAAAAGACGGTCTGTGACTAGTGGTGTGCTGCAAGGTTCTGTTCTTGAACCACTACTATTAGTTTGTTCATTAAAGATATAGGAAAGGATCTGAGAGGAACAGTTCATTTGTTTGCAGATGATGCAAAGTTGGGTAGGGCAATAGTGAATGCAGATGATGTCAAAATTTTGTAGGATGATTTGGATAGATTGGAGGACTGGGCTAAGGAGAATGGATGTCAATTTAATGTGGCAAAATGTAAGGTTATACATTTTGGGGTGAAAAGATTAACAGCAGTTTACTACATTGGTGGAACTGTACTCCAGGAAATTGATGAGGCACGAGATTTAGGAGTGTTGGTGGATAAGGAGTTGAAGTTTAGGGGGCACATTGCAAAAGTGGCCAAATCAGCTCATCAAATCACTTGGTTGCTTAAGAATACGTCAACAAGCAGAGACAAGCATGTTATTGTTCCTCTGTATTGAGCCTTGATAAGACCCCATCTTGACTACTGTGCCCAGATTTGGTCACCTATGTTGGGGAGAAGGTTGAGAGGATCCAGAGGCGAGTGACCAAGATGATAGCAGGTCTGTGGAATGAACCTTATGAGAACAGGTTGAGGATTTGTGGGTTGCAAAAATTGGTTGATAGGCAGAGGAGGGGAGATATGATTGAGACATTCAAATTACTGAAGGGTTTCTATAAAATTAATTCAGAAGATATTTTTGAGAACAGGGCTGGTTGTGGGAGGACTAGGGGACATCCATGGAAGCTGGGCAAGAGTGTGGTTAGTAAGGGTGTTAGAGCTAGGTTCTTTACTTTTAGAGTGGTGAATGAGTGGAATGGGCTGCCAGAGTCTGTGGTGGGTGCTGTGACAATGAATGAGTTTAAGGTGAGGTATGATAGATACTGTATGAATGTCGAATAGTTGTGATGAACATGATTTGGGGCCTCCCTCGATGAGTCTAAGGACTCCCTGGAGTTGCCCGTAATAATAATAACAACTAGAGTACTTGTCTTTGAATAGTTTATCTTTATTTGACTCTGCCATTCAAAATCCAAACAAGCATTAACAAAAAAGGGAAATTTATGGAAAAATATCTAGGCAATTCATGAAAGTTGGAAATGCTCTGTAAACATTGAGACTAATCCACTTTTTGCAAACATGCAGCTTATATAGAATTCAAATCTACAGCCTTTACAGTAAACCAGTGGCTTTTACCAACTGAGCTACAAAAGAAAACAACATTCTTGTGTTCAAAATAAAAATTGGATATATTCATAGATAATAGCTGGAGTTGATATAATGCTGATCTCAATGTTATTGGAATTACAGTATGGATGATGAAGTAGAGTCAAAACAAACTTGGTATCTTACTGAGACACAAGACTAAATTATTATATTAATTTTTTTAAATATCCATTAACAAATGGAAGTGATCATGCAAGAAACATGTCTATACTAGAGGAAGTGGAGGAGGCAAGGAATCTTCAGATGACAGTTAACAGAAATTTGAAGTGCAGCGGGAAATATTGTAAAGGTAGTAAAGACAACCCAGAAGATTGTGGTTCTGAGAAACACATTTACCAGTAGAGATAAAAGTGGTGGGATTCCATTGTATACAATCATGATTAGACTACATCTGCTTTATTATGCTCAGATCTGGTAATAATAGAGATATGAAGAAGTGACCTTAGAGAGGGTAAAGAGACAGATAAGAAAAATGATACCAGGAAGACTGTAGTGTAGAGTATGCAACTGCAGAGTTAGATTAAGGGGTTATATGATTGAAACATTTAAGCAGTTGAGCTTGAGATGATTACAGGACTGACACTAGGGAAGAAACAAGGATAAAGGCCGTCCCTAGAAGATGCAAAAGGAAGTGTAAGTAAGAGGGAAAAGTTGCTTTTTTTTTCTTCCCTGCAGATGGTTGGAGCATGCAAATGAGAGGGTGGTGGTGGTGATGAGAGCAAAGAGTGAATAATTTTAAGGAGTGGTATGACAGACTTTAGTGTCTAAGATAGGCATCCCAAGAAACATCATGTAACTCACTGGAGGGCCTGAATAATAACAATAATAATGATTTCTTATTAAAAGTCATGTCAACTGTGCAACACATCTTAGTGCAGCCTACAAAGGTTCTCAAACTGCAGAATTTTTGGCTCCATTTCGAAATATCATGCTATTCTCCAAGACTATGGGACTGCAGGGTTGCTCTGACAACATTTAAACTAATGAATGGAAACTAATTTTGTGAACAAAAGACTGATCATATCAATTCTACATAATTAATTTCTTTTATTCTGAATTTTCACTTTGTTTCCTATTTCGAAAAGCATGGATGCTTATTCAGGATACAAATGCCACCTGGGAAAAGTAACCCATTTTAGTTTAAATTCAAATAGTGAAATCTCTGTTAGATGTACAGAATGGACCACAGTAACATTGTATCACAGTGAATTTACATCAGATGTGTGAGTGTTTGTTGAAGTTTGTAATAAATTATCAGATCTGGACACTGACTACAAATGAAATCGAAAACATTGCAAACGTTTATTTTTTTCTTTTCTCTATGGGATGACAATCACACATTTTTTTTCGACATGCGCACACACCAGAACAGGGTGCACAGGATAAAAAAGGTATAACTGATCAACAGGCTGTTAGCTCATTTGAGAAAGTATATCTACTATTGACATAATAAATAGTTTCACAGTCTTTTTTTTTGCGCGTTCACACATACACACTACGATTATTAACAAAAGTATCAATTCATTACAGTTTTATTTTTCACATATACAGAAAGTTTTGAAAAGGAAAGAATAAAAGGTATCACAGCATCATGGAAGAAAGTGCTTGGTTTGAAAAGTTCTAGATTAACTTCTATTACAATCAATTATGCAATATTTTTCCCCCTAAGCATTTTCATCATCAGCTTTCATTAAAACTCCATCACTGAATTTTTTTTAATTTTTTTACAATGAATCTTTAACTCAAAAAAAAAAAAAAAGAAAGAAAAAGAAGGAGAGAAAACGTTCCTTTGGTAAAACTGTAGTTCATTATAATTTGCACGATTGTCAATCCACAATTTTAGCACTGTAACAAATAAGGTTTTCATTCATAATGCATGATCTATCACTATTCAACATTTACAATCCTGTTTTTGGTGACTGAATACCAAATGGAATGCATATTCAGGCTGTTCTCATTTCTATTGCTCTATCCTGATATATATAAACTGATCATTAATTTTGTCTTTAATTAAAGATTTTTCATTATCATTATAGTCTGAATGTATTCTTTGCACACTGCTGAAAGAAAACATAGTTTTAAGAACATTTTAAACACTGTATTATTTATAATATATTTATGTGCATTCACAAGAATTTAATATTAATGCTTATGTCTGTCTGTCTTCCAAACCAACTCTTTACATTCTAAAAAAGTCACTTGATTTGGAATTTAAACAGCAAATCATGAGTGATTTTTGAAGACTTAACGCAAATATATAGAATCCATGTAATTTTTCAATAACTGTAACATAATTCAGCACATGCATATAAATTTCTGCATTAATATCAGGAAATTTAGCAATTAAAGGAAAAGAGAGATTCCCACACTGTTGTTTCTGTGCATAACAGGAAAATAATTGTCACAAACTGCAAATTCCAGGGAGGTTAAACTGTTTGTTAACTCTATTTACAGATAATCATTATTTGTACCTATTTTCAAATTATGCATGTATTTGAATTTAACATTTATAAAAAAAATAATAAGCGAATAAATTCTACACATTAAATTTAGGAGAAGCCTAGTATAAATTTTGTTCATGGACATTTTTTTCTTCACATTAGCAGGGTAAAAGATAACAGAAAAATAAAATAAAGTAAAAAAATGAAATAGATGAAATGTCTCTTTACAATAAAATTGTCCACTCATTTTAAGTACAGTATACAATATTCCATGACATTTAGAACAACAGATGCATTAGCAAACGAGGAAACCGATTTTGTTTGCATAAAAAATGTTTATTTGCTTAAGTTGCTTTTTGTTTTTATTTTTAGCAGAGAAGTTGGAAAAGAGAAGTAGCTTATCAGCATTTATCTTGAATAACTAAGTTGTATTCATTTCTATTCCCATTACTGTTAGTGATATTAGTTAGTTATTACTAGATTAAAGCAATTCAGAATTAAAGAAATTCTTTAACTGGAGAAAATGTAAGCAACCTTTTTCAAAACTTAAAGTTAACAAAGAAAATCATTCAATTAGATTAGATAGCATTAAACATATTGTTCAAAATTACTATAAACAAAACAAAAATAATAATAATGATAATAAAACAAAAATAGGCATCATTAACTAAATGAGAATTCAAGAAGCATGGAAACATACTCCTATATAAAATATTATGTGGCTTCTGAGTACTATAGTTCTTATGAAGTAATAGAAGATTTTTTTTTTTTTTAATTTCAGTTCAGCAATACTATTTATATAAATATCAAAATTACATATATGGCAACTCATTTGTTTTAAATAGGTGTTAAATATCTAATTGCATTAACAGAAAACAATGTGCACTGTTCTTCCCATAAGAAAGAGATCAATGTACTACAGTGGAAGATTTGGGAAATTTCCATTTCTTAATATAAAATAAATATCAATCTGCAATAACGACAATAGTTAATTGTGTATGGCTGCATTAAAGTCAATTTTTGTGGATTATAAAAAAAGATTGACTCTAAAACCAATCAAGTCAGCCATCTCCTAAAATTTTATAATACTAAAATAACTTTACATAACTTAAACCTACACATCTATAGCTATAATCCCAAGCTACTGGAAAGAATATAATCAAGTGAAACAGTTGCAATTACACTTACAGTCCCACTTAGTCAAAATCTGCTTATCCACTTTAAGAAAAGAATGCTCTCAGGTTTAAAATAGCAAATGCAAGTCAAACTGTGTTTGCAATTAGCTCTGCAAATGTTCTTTTAAATAGGTTCTGGGACATATATCTGACTAGCAAATTTTATAATTTAATGAATGCGTTTATAAAGTCTGCACATTTCTTCCTATAACATTATTTAAAAATGGACTTTTAAAAAACAAAAAAAAATTACTTTTAATGCTTTCTGCTCGCTATCCAATTCCATGGTTTCAGGTTTAAATATAACTATAATGGCATTCAAAATTTGTTCCAATCTATCATTTTAGATTGTCACTGCTGGGATGCAAAAACAACTCCTGGTCATTGTATACAGTACATATTGCAAAAATCTTAATCTCGTTTTTTTTTTTTATTTATTATAAACTCTCCCCCAATATAAAAATTTAATACATTCATGATTTTTTGAAATATATTGCAGAAATGAATAAAAAACAACAACAAAAAATTTCATTGCAATAAAATAATATTGCAGAAGTCAGTAATAAAAGTAACTTCTACAAACACCCTTAGAAAAACATGAAATTTATTTCAACAGCTATCAAAAATGCTTTTATGGATTTGCTAATTATAAATACTGCATATTTATAATGAGCTCTAATCAGTTAAGAACATGCATGTGTAATGTGTATGTCCATGTAATTATAACATCTTTGCACATATATTTTTGTACTGTTATCCACTAAGCTAAAAATGATCTCTTAAGATTAATTCTTAAAATTTGTTGAATTATAATGTAACTGTGGGTGCTTTGTCTGCAAATGAGTTCAAAGAAAAATATGACCGCTATTCTGCAAATGGTGATTAATGTTTGGGGAAATGTTAGTGGACCTTCTGCAATGAGTTTATGGACATTACAGAGGATCGACATATAATAATTACACTCAGTGAACTGTGAAAACCCAAATTAAAGTACCAGACAAATTATAAATTCATTATTGATTTAATGATAACATACCAGTGTAAAACTTATCTAAAAATAAGATAAAGAATTTAGATCTTAAAAACTGAAAAACAAACAAACAAAACTGCCTTTGTACATAGTAAAGTTTTGTTTATGAACAACAGAGAGGTGATAAAGTTTCCAGATAACAATAGTGTCACATAATCTGTGTACATTTCGAGGGCAAGAGTATTAGAAGGATGCATAAACTGATATTCCTCGATTTTGTAACATTTAATAGAAAACTACTACACATAATTGTTGAGGGCAATGGAGATGGATAACAGATTTTAACTAATATCAAATAATGATAAAAGAAGCACTGTCTAAACCACAAATGGTGTAGATGTGGCTAGATTCTTCAAGCATTCTTAGGCCTCTACTTGTTTAATTTGCATATTAAAAATCTTGTGAAAACTTGAAAGGATGATGTTCTGATGGTTAAGGATACCAAGTTGAGGAGAGTTAAAACATACAGTAATATCCTAGAGCAGGGGTTGGCAACTTGCAGCTCTTTAAATATGTAACTGCAGCTCTAACTTTTTGGATTACATGTACGACAACTACATGCCAGAAACACTTCTCAGTTTAGTTTGCACGTGCATCATGAGCAGAGTACATGTACTTGCAAAGCGTTGAAAGTTAACTGTTCCAGCAGTGGCAAGCATAAAATAGTTAAACAAGAACAAAATAATATCCATGTTTGATGCAACCAAATGTTCAACATGTGGAGTAGCTTACCAGACACGCACATAAATTAGAAAATATTTGTGTTTGGACTTCTCTCAGTTTTTAGTTCAATGTATTTCTGCAAACAAATATTTTCAAACATAAACCACATTAAAAATAAATCAAGAACCTGTCTGAACAATGCAAGTCTTTCAGCATGTTTAAAGATAAACATTAAGTCAAGCTGACCTGATGCCTGAGAAACTTGCTCAAAAAGTTCAGCAACAAAAGTCACATTAATTTGTATCTAACTGAATGTTATGTTTTTTACAGTATTAATAAATACTATTTCAAAATATATTTTTAAAATAAAACACCTTCCCAGTATTCCATTTCTTAAAAAAACTTTCATCCTTCCAGCTTGAGCTGAGGTTGGCTCTATGTATTTTTTTTTTTATTTTAAAATAAGATCAAAAGTGGCTCTTCACTCAAAAATAGTTGCTGATGCACTACCCTAGAAGAAGATTTGACCAGACTGGCACTGTGGGCAGATTGAGAGTGGATACAATTCAATGTTATCACATGTCAAGTTTTACACTTTGGATTGTAGAGAGAGGGGACCTAGTCATGGTGAAACTAGAAAAATAGTGGAGACAGCGCAGAGGATTATCACAGTCCTCAGATGAACACTGCCAATTAAGATTTTGTTATGCATCCCATTATATTAGGTTATGATGAGATCAGACCTGGACTTTGATACACAGACCTCACTGGCCGAGTTTCAAGGGGATCAAGAAACACAAGTTCCAGAGATAATAACCAAAGCACCGTAGCAGTGCTATAACGTTTAGGTTATTACTATAGAATTGTGGAACATCAGCTGTGAGCAAACTAATGCATGTGTGAATAAAAGTGTGGTAACCCAAGAGTAGGTTTTTCATATGGAATGCAATGATGGCTATTATGAATCTCAGACCTAATGTGAGGTACAGTAATAATAAAATAATGTATATAGAAATAAATCTTCAAAGTCAATCTTGCTTTTAAATAACAATAGTTTTTCTTCTCTCTTTTAGCATTTAAAAGAAAATATTTTGTTGTTGATAAAATTTTAGCACTATGAATGAAGTTCAGATTTCATTTTAATCAGGAAGCTGCACATGCTAGAGTTATATCATATGAGTGTGTGTGCTATTTTAAATAATGTTTAGATGCAAATATATATCAGAAGAGAGACAAAATAATGATGTGGAATTACAAAGCTTCCAATACACTAATGTCAAAATTCACAAATTAAAAGTAATGTCTTTTTTTTTTTTTCTTTTTTTTTTTAAATAGCATTCATTTTATGTTCCAATTCAATATATTTTATATTCACATCCCATTTTTTGCAGGGAAAAAAGGGGAGGGGGAGGGACATGAGTTAAACCATAAAGCTTTGGTATTTATTCTTACATTCTAATATAATTTGAGCTCTTAAGAATTTAAAGGATGGTTGTGATATAACATACCCTAAATACATGTCTGATTATAAGCATATATAAATGAAAACCTTCTGTCACAGAAATAAAAAAAGATAGGATTATTCAGTCATGCAGAGAAACCAAATAAGAAATAAGGTATTTATATATAAAAAAAAATAAGAATATCTTCATAATAAGTGGCATGAAACGTGCAACTTAATAGCTTTGTGATGTTATATATAGTTTGCATATCTCTTGTCACAGATCACTTAAAAAACTTCAATGTTTTCTTTAAAATTTATCATATATTCATTACTACAATCTCTGAAAATATTCACAAAATAGTTCTGATGAGATTTAATATTTAAGTAAGGTTGACTTCAGGTAACTCATTATCAATTAATTTAATACTAATTTTCTTTCCAGAAGTGTTGTATTACTATAATATAATTTTACCATAATATTAACCCTGGAGTGGTAAGCTCTCATCTGAAGACTGGCATGTAATCATAAAATGAATACTAAAAATATTTGCATCATAAAAGTTGTTTTTTTTTTTTCAAATTTCTTCATTTATTATTTTCAGTGCAAGTGTATCTTTATAAACTTAAACTACTTATTAACATTTATTTTATTAATTTTTTTTTAATTTGGCTATTATTTTTTTTCCTCACATAACATAGCAGCTATGTGAGCTTATAAACTTAAAGGTCAATATACTGTTTTTAGTTAACAATCCGGAAAGGAGTAACAATGTATTTACAAATTTGCATAGGCATCTCAAGCACAAATAAACACTAAATAAGCTAATAATCATAATGTGAAAGGTTATAAAAAAAACTGGAAAACTTACTGTGTCGATAATTTCTTAAATTTGATGACTGTGAAATTATATAACGTTAAACTTGGTCATGCTGTCACTAGTAAACTTAACATGACTTCTGTGCAGAATAATCAAATGCTGGCTGAAAATCCTAAGAGTTTCTACTAACAAACTCTGACAAAAGTTTAAAAAAAATGTGAGTCATAACATCTGCTGTCCTAATTTTTATGAATGCTTAACACTCTAGGGTTAATAATACCTAATTTTAATATTAAATTAAGGTATGTTTTAGTAAAAAAAAACTCAGCTTCCGAAATTATGGAATGTAATTTTAATTATTTAATGTGCAATTTTTTTGTATTAAACGATTATTAAATGCAAATTATTTCATAGAATCTGCAAACAACAGACTTGATAAAATATTCAAAAATAATATATATCTGAGCATTTTAATGTTAGGCAACACTTGCTGCCTGACCATTTAAAATGAATCACACCTTACCATTTCTATGTACAAGAATATTAATGAAACAACTACTGCATAACTTAATCCTTAAATCAGATGTATTTCAATTTAAAAAATTAGTATGAAAGATTGCTTCAATTTAGGGGTTAAAATGACTATTTGGAATGTGCTGATGAGATCTTCATAGGCTATTAACTAATAATACTAAAACTCTTTTTTGTGGCATCTGTAATTTTTGTTTGAGATATTTCACAAATGCATGGTGAAAATCAGCAATAAGTGAATATATGTCCAATTAATCAATGAGAAGTTTTACTATTTTTAATGTATTATTCAAAAATATTTAACATTACAAATACCTCAGAACTTGCTCTAATATTTTTTCCATCGGTTTTTAAATATTAAATGTTTAAATCTAACAAAATATGCCACATATATAATTTACAGGTAACACTAATAATTTACATATGATAAGGATAATATATATACACTTAATTTGGAAATACTGATGTACACATGCTCAAACATACAAAAATGGTGTACATACACACGATATATATACACACATAAAAACTAGCAGCTTCGTTATTTATGTATATGTACAAGTTTATGGAAATATGATTAATACTTTTTAGAGTTAATTCTAAATAATGTTTTCTTTTAGTAGTTGTACTAACTTGAAATATACAAAATGACTCAGTCTTCTTAACTTTCATCTATTTAGGAAGTCAAGCAATTTAATGAATGATAGCAGAGAAGAAAATGGCACTGATTACAGTATGTAATAATTTCTATTTTCAATTTTTTTTTGGATTACTTTAAATAATAAATTTTTTGTTATGTTGATAATGATGATTACAAAATGAAAGATTAAATGAAAAACGATGTAAAGTATCTATCATTTGATAAAATAAGATTGTTGAGATGAGCTCAAAACAGTCACATTTTAAACCTCATTATAAATATGCAGTTATATATACTTACTTCTCCTCAAAATATTCATATTAAAATATCAAACTTAACTTAGAATAGTTCAAGAAAAAAATGAGTGCTTTTAGAATTCTAAGAATTTTATTATACTTTTCTTTTTTGAATCCATGGGTGAGTTAGGGATGTTTGTTCTAGAGCAGAATTTCTGAATTACCCAGATCATCCAGAAACTACTCTAGAGAAAGACATGAAACTATTTCAAGCCTCCAATAAATCAGGTAAGTTTCACACTGTGCAATGAAATTCATCTAAAACTAATCAAATAACTACCGCTTTTTGTTTAGGTTGATATTTATAAATAACAGTTAAAACTTAAATGAAATTGTCTACCAGGTTCGATAAGTTGAAAGATTTCCTTATTTTCTAAGAAAGTGAACCTCTAACTCAGGAAAATACTGTTGTTTGATTTTCCCTTTGCATAAGATAATGAAGAAACTTTGCCACTTCTTATTAAAAACTGGAAGATGTTAACAACAGCTTTCAATGGACAAACTTACTGAACAATGCAGAATGGGCTGCAACATTAACAAAAAGAGCTGTCCCAAGCACAAAATTTGTGTTGATCCATTTCTTTCACCAATCACAGTATATTTATGTGCAATGAAAGTTCTCATACTCTTCTTTCATAATGGCAAATTATGAAGACTTTTTACTGTGTTGAAGCAACACAGTTTAATTTAAGATAAAATGAATTAACCACTTGGCAATTTCAATCTTCATATCAAAGTTATCATCTGCAGTATGTACACACACACACACACAGACACAAAATAACACAATCTACAATACAAATCACAGCAGTATACTACAATTAGTTTGGCCAACAACTGACCCTAGCCTGACCTTTGGTGGAAAGGACAGTTACATCAACAGCTATTGAGTTTAATTATCTAGGATCTTGTCATTTTTAGGTGGTTGAATGACATTTATATTCAGAGTATTAAAATCTAAACAGTTTGTTTCAGTCTGAAGGGCACTGGAATAAATTGATAAAATTCTAATAGTGTAAATAAAAATGATCTCAGCTGCCTTTAAAAATAGTAGGACTCTAGATAATTAAAAATCAATAGCTAATGATGTAACAACTTTATGTATACTTTCCCCACCAGAGGTTAGGCAAGGGTTAAAGGTTAGCGAAATTAGTAATGCTGTGGTTTACTGCAATGAACAGTAATGTAGTTTGTGTTGTATGTATTTCAGATGATATTAGTTCCAGATTTTTAAGAAAATACATGAACATACTGCTCATTCCCACACTTATGAAGAAAAAAAACAATAAAAAAAGATTACATTAACTTTGGCTTTTTTTTTTTTTTTAAATAAGGAATTTATATACATATTAATCACTTCTCAGTCCCTTATATAAAAATAATTATGAAGAAAAAAAAAAAGCAATTACTCAGTAAGACTTAACAAATGTCACTTTTCTCTTTAAACTTTTCAGGGATTTCCTTTCATCCAGAGAAACATTGCAGCTGAGGAAATTAAGTGATCAAATCACTAGAAAAAATCTACCACTGAAAACTGTTCTACACATCATCCAATGACTATTATTTTAAGCCAATCAAAATTTGAATGAATCGAAGCTTAAATGCGTTTTTAGTTTTTAATGTTAGTTTTAAAATTTACAAATTAGCTCACACCTTCAACATTTCGATAATTCTTTGCCAGCCGATATCATATTAACACAGTGCATGCATAAAAAAAAAAATTAAAAAAACCCATTTATTGGAAAATGTTGTATGTCATTAAATTAACATTACTGAAATGCTAGTCCAAATTTTAATAAACTGGCCATGCATAATAGCTACCAAATAATCATAAGAAATGCTTATCAATAATGGAAACATATTTCATGACCATAAACACAAGAAGTTAAGGAATTTTAAGCTATTTCAAAGAACAAATGTTTTGTAAGATGTGAATACACCTGTTATTACAATGAAGAAGTCATCTATTTTGCATTTCTAATGTCTATCAAAACAGAATTTTCATTGTGTACACTGCAAAACATGCCACACACTTTCTTAAGTATATTTATAATAATAAATGTTTCAATATGCTTGCAAATGTTCAATAAGGTTGGATAAAAATCCTTTACCATTTTCCATTCCTATAAAGAAAATTTATAGACAATTTGATAAAACAGATTACTATCAATTTTATCAAACTGATAAAATTATATTCTCCATGTCATGACAATCTGTGTATGTTATAGTTGATATGTTTCAAATACATGTCCTGAAACAAAAGTTTGTTTTCGTTGGAAAATAAAATAAGCAAATGAAATGAGAAAGATTCTTATTTTTGTATTTTCTGATTAATGTTGATTAACAAATTTGGCGTAGTGAGCTATATTAGAATAATATTTATAAAAAATACAAAATTATTATTGTTAAACTGAGTATAAAAACTATTAGTGATAAAAAAAATAATTGGCAGATTAAAAGCAATAAAAATGCCAGAAAGATTGGTTTGTAATGCAGGCAGCTGCTATATTACATCTTATATGCTATGCATCACTAGAATCAGTGTTGCATTAAAGCACTCGCATTTAAAAAAGGACACCACATAACTAAATATTAAAAGCGTTTTATAAAAATATCTATTGTTTTATAGCCAAGTAGCAAAACAATGTCTTTTAAACTTAAAAAGTTTGAAAAGTGACCAAAAGCATATTCAAATATGCAAATTAAACCTTCATGCTTTTGTACTGCATAACTTAAAAGGCAATGGAGCTGACCAGGAGTCTGTATGTTTGCCTTTTATTAGTGGTTCTGATTAAGATTTCAGCAGCTTAACTGTTTTGATCAACTAGTTATATCAGAAACCATAGGAGGACCAAAATCCTTATCAGTATCATAGAATCTCAAGTTTTGAAGGTTGTATTTTCAAATCTATTTAATCAGCACTAATAAAAGGCAAATATACAAGCTCCTGGACAAAGTTTGTTTTTGAAATAGTTAATACTAAGACAATTCTCTCATGCTGACAGTTGTTTCCTCATAACTTTGTCAAATGTTTTATATATATATATATATATGAAAAAGCTTTAATGACTGATACCGAGAGATAAAAAGATGACATAATATATTTGAAAAGATACTACTAGTACACTAGTTTCGTTGAATTGATTAACATCTTCAGGTATCACAATCAAAGAAGTATATAAAGAATTACAGAGACTTAAAATTAAAACAGAGACAAAAAGACAGTAGCGTGTTTGAAAACAAAATGCGAACTTGAGTTCCAAACAAACGTATACTATGTGCTGTCGCGAGTGCGCCAGTGCTGAACAGAGGCAACGTGCATCAGAGAGATTGAAATTCATGCTGTTGTTGATATGAGAGGAATCTAGAGAAATTTCCCTAGATTCGACAATCTTTCTCTCGAGTTCATCATAGCACACATGGATGTTAGAAGTTTGAGTCCAGTTCACAATGTGTTGGCCTTCATTTGAGTTAGCTGAAAAGATAATGTGGCTAGAGAGAGAGCGCTAGCTCTAGTCCTGTTATAGGAGATATCTCTATGGTGTTCTTCCAAACGTAGAAGGATGGCTTTAGCAGTCTGGCTATAGTATGGCTTTCCACAATCACATAAAATCTTGTACACTCCTGGACTGAGTTGGAAGATGTTTCTCTTTAGGTTTGCTAAGTATTGAACGAAGTTTTGGAAGCGTAGTGGAGCAACTTTTGAAGTTAAACTTCTTGAGAATCTTTGCCAGTTTTGGTGAAAGAGAGCTGATATAAGGCAAAGAGATGAAGGCTCTTGGGGAAGAGGGATCTTCAGAAGTAGTTGAGTGACTGGGGGGAAAGAAATTTGTCAATTTTCTTAGGAGAGAAACCATTATTAATAAAAGTTTTTTTAAGAAAAAGGAGTTCATTTTCAATTTCTGTTTCTTCTGTAAGTAATGATTTGGCTCGGTGAGCTAAGGGAAATAATACCAAATTTTTGTCGGGGAATTCTGAAAAAAAAAAAAAAAAAAATATATATAGGCAAACACTATTTTGCTACCTGGCTATAAAACCATACTGTAATGGATATTTATTATCCTTGCTTATCATAGTTTTTATAAATGCCAAATGAAGCCATTTAGGATACCTTTTCTACACTTAAGCTAAAGTTAGGTTATCATCTTTACAAACACTTCATCAGTAAGTGAGATTGAAGCAAGCATGTATGTATGTGGGGGGGGGGAATCTACTGTCATAAAAGAAGCCACTAAGCAGCATAATTGGCACTGTTAGTCAGCTGGCTGAAAGGTTAAGCATAGGAATTTCACCCAGATGTGTGGAAGCTGTATGCATCCAAATTTATTAAAGTTAGGGTAGTTCTTTAAAGTAGAGGGTGATTCAAGAGAGAGTCTATGATACTTCTATTTAGTTCTGTGTAATACACGTTTACCATTATGAATTCATGATGAATTTGGAATATAAATATCAACAGACAAAACAAAGATCGTGGCTTTTAAAGGACCATCTCCAGTCAAAAGTAAAATCATGACTGAAAATAAAATTTTAGAACCTTGGATGTACTGCATCACATAAAAAAAGAAGCTGACACTGATATCAAAATTTTGAAAGATAAACAGGAATGATCAATAATATTTTCAAACCTAACCAAGTTTAAAAGCAGTTTATAAGGTTTTGGCAAGAACTTCTGCAAAAAAAAACTGCAGAAGAAAAAAGAATAGAAACTGGAGAAATGAAATTCCCATGAAGGACAGCAGGCTATACACTCTGTGGGACAAAAAAAAAAAAAATGCATGGACATATGTAAAGAACTAAAATTACTCAGTATTGGACAAAGTATATGAATACTGAAAGAAGTGGATTGAATATATTGAAAGAATGGACAGTTTACCCAAAGAGATACCAGCCAGTTGGTATTGAAGAATACCAGACTTCGATACTGGAAGTCAGGGATGACCAAAGAAAAGATGGAATGAGACCAGAACAAGCCATTGGGCCTAAATCCCTGATGATGATGAATTCCATGAAGAATATGGTCAGTGATCCACAGCACACAGACATCCAAAATATATCCCAAGTTCTTACTGACCATGATCCTGTTATGGATACCATCCAAAAATCTTGGGGGAGAGGATCACTTCACTTCCATACAGAAGTGTATTTTGATGCATAAAACTGCTATATATCTGGAAAATTCTCATCCTTAGACCTTAAGTCCAATGGCCTAAAGTATTCAACCAGAAACTCTAGGGTGGCCTCTTTTAGGACTTTGCTTTTCTTTTTAGTTGCTTTAGTTATGTAGTACCTTTGTATGCATCTGTTGTATTGTTTTTTTCCAAAAGATGTCAATTTGACTTCATCAGAATATAGTAGGAAACTATTTTTGTTACTGTATTATCTATATTGTCATCTTCTCTCTGAAAATACTCATAAGTTATTAAGTGATAATTTGTATTGCCCTGTAATGTATGATTAAATTGAAAAATTAATTTTATTTATAGGTTATTTCTCTATGAGAAATAGCTTTTTTTATGCTTTGTGTGTATTTTGATCAGTGGGTGCATGTATATATACTCAGCATAAATTAATAATTATGCTTATTTATTAATAATTATTAATTTATTAATAAATTAGTAATGGTTATCCAATATAGAATTAAACAAAACTTCAGTTAATTCCCCTGGACTTTGCAGATATATTATCATTGCTTTTAACCTAAATTAAAACATGTTTAAAATACTGTTAAAAAAATTGCATGCTTATTTATATAAGTGTTAATAATTCTTGTTTCCATTTTGCTTTCAGATGAACACAGATTTATTCATTTTATTTCAATAATTATACCAGAGATAAACTTATTTCTATCCATAAGTAAATTACTAGCTCTGTTATCTGACCATGTCTGTTATAATTCATATAAAGAAAACATATCAAAGTTGTTGATTTTTTCAATGCTTTCTGGATGATGTTTTTTTTTTTTTTAAGGTGCACGCCACACTTCTATCTTATGGTAGTAAGCAAGTTAAACTCTAGAAATAGCACAACTAAACAAAAAAAGTCCAATCATGGTATTTATTTTAATTATTAAAAGATTAATTTAAATAAATGTTTCTTTTTTATACCACTGACTTATAGTTTAATATCATTTTAGAGCATTCCTGCTCTAAAGCAATATTAAATTATACATATATAGTAGTTAAATGTAGAAGAGCAACATTATTTCATATCACCAAAGGAGGAAAAAAATCAACTAGGATTAAATTTAATGCTATCTCAGTTATCTTAAATAAAACTTGACAGTTATGAATTCAAAACTTTTGCAAGAGACCATAAGCAAATAACTTATATCCTTTTGGTAAGCTATAATGCTAACAGACTATATACTGTGACAACAGTTGTATTTTGCTGTATGAGAAAAGTCACTTATAATTAATTATAAAAGAGTAATTCTGTAAGGAGTAACACATGTACTTTCAAATGTTTTAATTGCAAGCCTCCATTCAATATTGGCATAAAAATGTACTGCCACTTACAGATAATTGCAGATTCTGAACAGAATATTAGTAGTAGTAATAGTAGTAGTAGTGGGAATATTACTGAATTACTACAGAAACCAGTAAATTAAATCAACAGATCTTGCATCACTTCTTTTTAAAATCATTTTAAAATTTAATAAGGGACAGAATTACAAATAATATGCAATGAATGCTATTATAATTCTATAATTATTATGTTATCTACTTCTGTACTTCAATTTTGCATACCTGACATTTTTTGGTTACTATGTGGATGTATCTTAAATATAATTTTCGTAAAAGTGTTATTCTTTATTATGTGATTTATCAAAAATTATATACAGTTATCCCATTATTAGTATTATAATTTGCATGCCAACTAAAACACTAGTCAATTTCTATTGGAAAAAATAGTACAGTATAAAAAATTGTAAACGATGGATATAAATATTACACATGATGTACACTTATAGTATAATAGTGGAATTACTAATTAAATTTAATACTGTTATATTAATTTCAAATCACAATATGTTACTTTGTTTAAAAAAAAAATTAATTTCTTGACATGATAAATTAGTATCAACTATTTTGTAGGCTTAAATGTTGCAAGGATTGCATCAATTAAACAGGTTGCTCTGCTGATACATTTGTTTGCCAAGGTGCCTTTTAAATGACATTCTGAATTTAAATTTATTTCAAGATTTAAAATGTTAATCTACATCCATACTTAAGCCATGCTACTATGCCTAAATTGCATTTTGTCATTTATAATACCCCTTCCCAATCCCCATAATGAATGATATGTTTTGAAGCTGCAGATGTTGAAGTGAATGTATCCACAAAACCCATTTTGCATTATATTCTAAAAATAAAAAAGTGTGACAATATCTAATACAATTATACAGAAATACTCATAACTGAAGTACTACTTTAACCTTATTATAATAATATTTATTCTTAATGTTTCTATAGATGAGTTATCAATCCACCAATGTGAAAATTTTCTTGATGGTCCTTTTACTGCTAACTTATCAAGTAAATAGTGGATGGAGTTTTAAAGTTTGTTTCAATATTTTCACTTATAATGATAAGGCTTTCGGAAATATTTCATTTGCACCCCCATAAATATATTTAGCTTTTGGAGTGCTTTTAAATGTTTAATGTCATTCAGAACTCATAAAAATGTTTTAGACTGCACTTTCATATTAATATGTTATTAAAAATATTACTAACACACTTGACATCTCTCGCATCATATATGGACAAAATAGCAGATTAAAGACAACAGAAAAACGTTTCTTAACTTTGTAGCTAAGCATCAGTCATATGAGATTAACAGCACCTGCTTCTTTTTTAAAATTTTCTTTTTTTTTTTTTTTTTTTTACAAAGAGAGAGACAGAGTGACTGTAGTCTTCTAGCATAGTTGTGCTACCTGCTGCTTAGATAGCTTAATATATCATTCCTCCTTCCATCTAAAGTTACAGCTATTTTGTTTATGAACTGGTTGGCAATGCAAAATAAACATATTCAAAAAGACTGCATGAGATGATAAAAAATTCATTTTTATCTATTATTTTAACTGGTTTATTCATATTAAACAGTAAAAACAAACTGTATAAATTCAATTTATAAAAAAAAAATAATAATTAAACGAATTTTTATGTTGCAGTTTGTTTGAATATTTAGTTTTACATATTTATTTGTAAAGATTTTTGTGACAGACACCTGTTAGCTAAATACACTGCCATTTACAAAGTAAATATGCAGTTTTTTTATTGAACTACATTAAAAGTAACACTTTAATCAGTTATAAAATAAAGAATCCTTTTTAAATTATTATCTTAATGTTACTAGTCTGTTTGAACAGATTAAAAACATTTACAGTAGTTCGTTTAATAATTCAACGGGAATTCCTTGAGTGTGCTAATGTAAAAAAACATTAAATATAAATTAATGAGGAAATAGTTTATTAATAAGAAAAATGAATGTTCAGGTAATTATAAAAATATGTATTTATAAAATAATGCTACAATATCTTTTAACTTTATATTTTTATTTCTTTATATCTGTTATTGTTTCTGAAATGTAACTTAAAAGTACTGCAGTATTATATACAAGATATTCCACATTAATACAATTGCATCTAAGCAGCAGAAGACTTTAAAACTTATGTCTTAGTATTTTTTTTCTTTGACAAACACATATATATTTAAATTACTTTTGAAGTACAAATTTTACAGTTTTATTAAAACAATTTCCTAGTAGCATATCAATGTAAAATGAAAATAAAATATGTAGAAATTAAGTAATGAAGGTGTCTTTAAATGGTATTATATAATGAAAGAAGACTAAAGCTATCACAATTTATCACATTCTTGGATTTGTCTTATATCTGGCAAGCAGCATTAAAAACACTTTTTCAAAACTACTGTTAACTAATTACTATGAATTACTATCCATGTAAATGCTAAAAAACTGCACTGACATACTAGAAGTTTCCATCTAGGTAATTAGGAAGGAAATTATTCCGGGACATGAGATTTCTGTATGACATCATCTAGACTATATATATATATATTTATATTTATATATATATTTATGTACATACACACAGACATTAACACAGAGATCACAGTATTATTTGCATCTTTCTGAAACTCATACAGAATACCATTAATATCTTATTCCTTGCCATTTACAGTGCTTTACATACATATAGATGCAATAACCATGATCACAGATTTAAAAGTATCTTGGCAGGGAAAAATAGAAGCTGGACTAAACTCTGTCACATTTATGATGAAAATTGCATGTTCGTGATTATAAGAATCGATTACTTTTTACCAAATATTACTGCTTCTGATTAGTAAAGAATACACGGATTATATTTTAAATCCTTATATATGCAGTTTTGAATCAATAGTAGTAACTTATTTTTCATTCAGAAGAATGATAATTAATGGTGTCATAGTATTTCAAGTGAATAAGCTCTGGCTTCTTAACACTCTAAAATCACTAAAAGCTAAATTGGCATTATATGCTTATGTTTTCCATTTTTTTTTTAACCAACCTGCTGTGACATGTTCAAAATATTTTTCAAAGAGCACCACAGTAATGTCTAGCACTGACCTGCCAGAGAATGCAGCAGGCAATGGAAGGCAAATTAGCATCAGTGGTGACTGCATTTCAGCCTGTCAAAACTGCAGAACATACTATACACAAAAGGAAAAATACTATTCTAAAGTCAATCAACATCTATACATTACCACAATGACTGGGCAGAGACTGGAATATGTCCCTCATATATGCACATACTGACCATACATACTAATTAAAGGACAATGTCTAAATCACTGGCCATGTGCACTTTAACAAATGATCCTTCAGCAAGTAAATGCCACTAGATTTAAAATAAAAATGATCACAGACATTAACAGAACTCTTTTATTCTGGCAAACAACCACTTCTGCCAGATTCAAACACAACATCTTGTAAATCTACAAGAACTACAACAATGTTTATAGATAATTATTGCACAGAAACAGTAATTGTACTGCACCAGTGGAACAAGATTTCATATAAAGTTAACATGAGAAAGAATTAATATTGCCAAGAAAGAAAGCTTTCTAAATCTAAAATATAAAGTATACAAATTTAGCCAGATATTTACCAGATATATGGATAAACTTTGGACCACATTTATAAATAAATATGTGCATGTGTACTGATATAATATATACATAAATCTGTGTAAAAATAGAAATACACAGCTATAAGTGATAAATACAACTCAACAAACCTTCAGGCAGCATAATTAGGTCACATTTTATATAATTTAGAAATACTTGCTAAGGTATAAAACAATTCTTAAAATAAATAAAAAAAATCATCCATTGAGATTGCTTTCAATGCTATCACTAAATCTTATACATTTGTTTCTAATATAAAATTAAATGACCACATGAGTTTATATGCAAAAACGATTTTTCATATACAAAGTTGATTAAGTTTTTGATAAGAAAAATTCAGTGAAAACGATATAGATATGTAAAATTAATGTTTGACTTAGACAAATTACTGATAAGAATATGGGGAAATAATTCTGGCATGAATAGATATGTTTGCATGTGCTTAAAAGCATGTACCTACAAGCAGATGAATAAATAATAATAAAAAAAAGATATGAATTATAGCATAATTTTCTATTTATATTTTTCAATGTACTTAATGTAATCAACTCTAAATTTTACATATTTTTTTTGTACATCTTTAAAGTACACTGAATATTTGATTATTGCAAAATAAAAACAATCTGAACAGTATTTAAGTTATTTGCATTTTTGGTTCTCTCTGTATTATATCTGAATAATTATCTTCCTTACTAAAACATAAAAAAAAATCCACAGCATGGATATTAGAATTATATTTATAACTCTATATGTAACCATGACCTAACTTCATACTTAAGGCCCAAAAGCAATATTATTTGGACTATCCTCAACCCCTGCATTCCCATTTATCATCTAAAATCCCTCTATGCTTCGAGACCTCTAAGCATATATTCTATTTACACCAAGTTACATCACTGTTACATATAAGATTATTAATATAAAAAAAATTTCATTATTTTCTTGTATTCAGTACATGTAATTATCCACTTTGCTTCTATAGAGAAAAATAAACACTCTTGCATGACATCAGAAACATCACTCATCTTGACATTCAAAAGATAAGTGCAGTATGTAGTTTTATATATATAAAGGGACAAATTCTTTCATTCTGAATTCCTTTTCTAAATTTTGTGGACAAAAGATTTTTTTTAAAAGTACAAAATAAGCAACCTAACATTAAAAAAAAAGTTTATGCATGTATATTTAAATTAAATATACATGCATGTATATTTAAATTAAAAATTTAATTCATTCTTCGACTTAAATAATGCCCACTATTAAAACATACTAATTCATCACTATGGAATATTTAAGGAGGCTAATTAATGAAAGAAAATAAGATTCTATTCTATCGTTGATAAAAACTGTTATAGAGAATACACATTGATTAGCTGAATGATCTTGTTTATAGCATATTATAAGAAACAAGCAATCATCCACAGTTATTTAAATTGTATTGACATCGCTTTAAGCAACCATTCTAAAAGCAACTTAAAAGGATTATTTTTAAATGTAATATTTAATATTTATATAGACTAGTTAAGCGATAAGATACTGAATGGGTATAAGAATATCAAAACGTTACTGTCACACTACCTATATCACACACATACACACGAATTATGAGTTCATTATACCTTGTTATCCATTTTCCCACCCCAACCTTTGACATTAATTTAAGTAATTCTGCATATACTTAAAAGGCCTCAAAACAAAGTCCAATACTTCAGTATTTTTGCCATGTTTGAATTACTTTTATAACTGCTTTGAGGAATATATTGCACTATAAAATGTAGTTAAAATTTGAAATTGCAAGTGAAGAGAGTACTTCAAATAAGATATGATACTCATAACAAAGTAAATATACATAATATTTTCCTAACTGTTTAAATAACTAGCCACATACATTGAACAAATTTTCATTCTATGTTTACTCACTAATTTATTCATCTAGTGAGTTTATAGAAATTAGCATAGGCATTTATAAGACTTTCCAGGCAATTTTCATTACGAATTAAGATTTAATGATTGAAAAATCACATTTTGTTGCAATGTGAAGCAGATAATTTCACTATGAGGGTGAGATGAGACAAGAGAAATATGCATTTACATGAGATTTCAAAAATGATGTATATAAAGTAAATAAGAGGGGAGGGGAGGAAGGAAGAACTGAATAAAAGTGCTACCTATTTAGGCATAGAATAATTCTATTCTGATATTTGCAATTTCGTACTGTTTTTAGGTATAAGCCTTATAAAATATATAAATAGTATTTTTAAAGAATGCAAATATTAATAAAGCTAAGGCAGTCATCTGGTAAATATTTGTTAATGTGGTATACTTTAAATTTTTATTTCATTTAACAAAGATGAAAAAAATCACAGATTTAGCTTTCATGGTGGAATGAAGCTTAAAACATAACCTAAATATTATGTTCTTATAAAATAAATAGTAGAAATAAAATGGCAAGCTCATTATGTAAAATAACACATAGTTTAAAAAATAAAGATGTGTTAAATTTAAGATATTAAAAAGTTTTTTTTTTTTCTTATTATGGCATGCTGTTTACAGTTTTAGCAAAAGCTTTCTAGTTTCTACACAACTAAGGGGGCAACACAATACAACACGCATTAATCTTTGGCTTATTTAACAGGGCTAAACTTCAAATAACAAACAAAATGTACACAAGATATGATCAACACATTTTAGAAAGAAACTTATCTACAACAGAAATGATCAAACATGTTACTAATACAAAAGTCATCATTCTATTTTATAACTGCTGCTAGCTGGAGAGGATGGTTCGTGCTTGATCCCCTTCTGAGAAAAGGCAAGAAGAGCATTCAAGCTGTTTGAAGATCCTTTACTAATAGCATCACTTGGTGATCCTTCTGCTGGACCAGTGGAGTGTTGAAGGCCATTTGTGCCATTTGTTAAGGGCACTAACATACCATCAGAATGAGAGGCACTAGTATTTTCTGATGGTCCATTTAAGGATATTGGACTACGACCACTTTGAGCAGATGGAGACATAACAGCAGAAGGGATGCTTATAACTGGAGTGCTGCTTGGTATTGATGAACTGACTGGAGTGGTGACACACGAATTTCCAACAGAAGCTGAATTTGAATAATCACGATCCAGTTTTGGTGGCCTTCCACGAGGACGACCTTCTGGCTTTGGTGTGGGAGCTGTAGAAACAGCAATGTTTGGTGAGGCAATTTGTATATCAGAGTCTTCTTTGATTTGATTAGCAAGTTCTTTAACAACACGAAGACCTTCATCCATAAGTGTTTCTTGGACGAGTTGTTTAGTAATTTGAGCACTAGTTTTCTTTACCATCTTCATGGTACCAAACACATCAGTGGCATGCATGGACTGATTTGAGTCTTGTGATGGTGAATCATGTGCATCTTGACTTAATGTAGGAGATGATGCATTACTGTAAGCCGAGAACTGAGAGTCTGCAAGTAAAATAATGAAACAGTGACACATTTGCCAATATATATATATATATATATATATATGTATGTATACTTATTCATTCTCAAAAATATGTTTGACTACATATGAAGAGAGTAATCAGTCAAAAAAAAATTAAAGCAGGAAAATAAGCAGTATGTTTTACATTTAAAATTGTGCATACTGGCTATTGGAAATGAAGTCAGAATTATAAAATCATTTTCCTAGGAGAAAGGGATTATAACAAACTGTATATACGTGTATATACTTATATACTCTTTGCATATGACCATTCATAGATTTATAAATGTCAATCATATGGATGACAATAAAAATCAGGGACACTCAATACTAGCAATGATGCTGGACTGAAGGCAACATTTAAATTCCAATGATTCATAACATTTAATCATAAGTTCTATCATTTAAATGTGATGTATAACACAATCTGTTATATGCTTATAATAATAATAAAAACTGCAGTTGGACTTTAGAGTGTGCAACAACTATGTTCTTATAGTGTGTAATATATATATATAAAATACCATGATATAATATGAACAAAGATACAGAAAAATCAGACTTACATTCTTAGTCATTACAAAGTTATACATTATGATGAAACCAAAAGTTCATTTCTTACCTTAAACAAAAAAGATCACTTGCTCAGAGCTAAAGTCCAAAACAGAATAGAATATATAACAAGCAGAAAAGTGTGGCCTTCCTCACTTTTTTGCTCTTCCAGTGGAAAGCCAGAGAAGTATCAGCATAGCCCCCCCCCAGATATTTAACCCACTGTTTCATTTGTGAACATCCAAGAAACTGTATAACAATAGCATCACCAAACGGTTCAAGTTTATAACAAGAAACATCTTTAACGAAGAAAATATTGATATTAAAGAAAAAGTGTCAGGAATAAAAATAAATAAATAAACATAACATATTTTCTATCTATCTTTTACTTTAAATGACAAAGTGTAAAATAAAATAAATGATGTAGCTCTAAAATTTTATCATCAATTAAATGTTTATAAACATCACTATGTGCTGTCATACCATCAAAATGAATGAAAAACACAGAATTCTCAATGAGTGCATACATTCACCTCTTATTAGTTCATTTCTCATTTCACTACCATATAGCACTGTTTCAAATGATGTCTCCCCCACTCCAGCAGCAGGTAGGGAGCTACATGAAACTGATATGAGTGGCACTGCATTTCAAAGGTTAATAAACAATCATGGTCAGAACAAAGAAAAGGTGAATTTATTACTGATACTATTTCTTTTCTCTGAAATCAATCATTTATTAACTTTTGAAATGCAATACCATTAATGTCCCTAATAAGTAATATGACAAATGTTAGGCAGACCAGTGTGATTATGGATGCAACACAGTGGATATATTACTTATAGTCTCCAAACATGAAATATCATCTGTAAAAGCTACTAAATATTTGTAACTGAAAACATTTTTTTTTTTTTTTTAAACTACTACTACTATCATCAGTGGTGTAGTAGTAAAACAACTGGTTTTAACTACTGGCTCTCAAAACAAGAATAATTTTTTCATTAAATTTTAAATACTGGTGGCCTGATGTAGCTGATGCTGTTTGCACCCCCAGAGCAAGGTTTCTGGCTACTATCCTCCACCACCTTCTAAGATGCAGTGTGAATTATACCCTTGAAGGGTATGTCAAATCCCCCCAGCGGTGTCATGTACACTGCCGGATCATGTAGAAGTGGGGGGGGGGGGAGGCACTATTGAGGCTACATAATGGGGATGAAGACTGGATGCTTTCTGTATGGGCAACATGCCTAATAGTTAAAAACATACCTCCCTCAAAAAATATTTAAAAAAATTTAATTCACCAAATAAAATTATGTACAGCACAAACCTAATCTCCTGTTTGTGATCAAACCCTAAATTACTGCCACCACAACAACAACTATCATCCAAATCATCCAAACTAACTCCGTATGATTCCTTCTGCCACACAGGTGGTACATGTGCTTTTGTACAATCTAATATTCCTTGCCACAGGATGCCTAATCTTGAATCTCCTCTTTTCTGACTGTGGCTTAAGATTTCTTTGCCTCATTATGCCACTTTGCCTCTTTACCACCCCTCCAATTCTGAAAATCATCGACTTCTTTGAAGCCTGATTTCTGTTCAACTACCAAAACGGTGAAGTCATCTTCCTTGGTAACTTTAATGTCCACAATTCTGAGCATCTCTCTTTTTCCAATTCCCCAAGCTGGAAGATATACTGAACTGAGCTGAGCTACAAGCAATGACCTAAAGCAAATTGTTCATTTACCAATAACCAGTAATCCTCTCTACTCACCCATTAATGTTGAGGTGACCTCTCCTCTTGGAAATTCAGATCATAATTTCATACAATTTTCATCTCTATTTACCACCTTCAATCCTTTGGACTTTTATGCCTCTTATCCACATTCAGACTACTGTTTCCATTTTTTACAGATCCTTGTTATGACTATGTGACACAAATTATCCATACTGGAATGAGGGTACTCCCCCCTTGTTAAAATGCCTATGTGACAAAATGCCAATGCATGGTTTTTCAAGAGCTGTGCCAGGGTGGTAAAAAAAAAAAAACAGCATAAGTGGTTTGAGACAGAAACTCCGGCTTTTACAACCTACACTGAACACTTACCAAACAAATCATTGCAAAGTCTGATTTTGAAAGGCCTAAATGTAGCAAACTCACCTACTGCACCAATGACAGTAATACTTTCTGTCCCTTGCAAAACCTTTGAGGTGTAATTTCTGTTCATCTGTGCTCCTCGTTCTGTCTCTCACCTAAAGATAAAGCTCAACTCTTGAAATCATTCTTCTCATCCAACTTCTGCATAGATGGCTACAGTAAATCACTTCTAACTTTATCTGAAACACTGTATTACATATCTCCTATACCCTTCTACCAAAAACTCATCAGAAGAATCTTGAAAAACCTGGATAACAAAAAAAGCTTCTGGTTGCTCAACAGATGTGCTTCTGAACTAATGTCTACTCTTTATCATCTGTACATAATATTATACTCAGCTGGCTTTACACTATATTATACCCCAAGGAGTACACTGATTTGTTACAGGGTTGGCAGTGTTTTATATGTGGGAGTGATATAAAAAAAATTTTTAAGTAACATTGAAAACTAAATTCTCCATTTCATATGAACCCTCCCTTAGGAACAAGGATACACCTTGCAGATTCCAAATGAAAAGGGCTGCTAAACCAAACAAATCAAACCACAAAGCCATCAGAGAATCTTGAAAAACATGGATACCCAAAAAAGGTTCTGGGTCCTGATGGTATCCAACCTCAAGAAATATGCTCCTGAAAATAAAAAAAAAAAATAATTAATCCTATTATGCATTTAAGTGAGGTCACTTAAGAATGAAAGGAGGAGACATCTACATGACCTCATAATGCAGAGAAAATCAGTAAGTAATGTCACATTCTTACCTTTCATGATACATCCCAAGAGAAGGAATCCACCTTCTAATACTGAATGAATGAGGATTGGCTGGCAATTTGAGAGTTAGCCCAGCAAATGGTATTGTGCTAGTTTAAATCAAAAGTCAATGGTGGTAAAAGATGAAATACACCACCTGGAGTGTTGCCCAATTAAACAAAGGTTCCCTGCTGCTTTCATTAGGGAACCAGAATGAACAGTGAAGAGTCGGCATTAAAATATATTAATGGAAGTGGCAGTGGCAGAAGAATTAGTGAAGTACCATAATGATATACCTGGTATTAGTGAAATAAAGAAAATTAAAACAAGTGAGGCTCTTCTAAATAACAAAGTAGATGATGTTATATTTAGAAAATGATGATCAGGGAAAATGAGTAGTTATAGTATTAAACACTAAAGAAAAAGATAATATTCTTGAATGGCAGGCATTTTTCAAGTAGACTGACAAGGGCAAACATCAAAATGGGAAATTGGACAAGATTTATTTGTGTCTATGATCCCACAAAAGGTTATGCTAAAGAAGAAATGGAAGAATTTTTCTCAAGTTATTAGAGAAAGCAGATGAAAGAGAGAGAGAGAGAGAGAGAGAAATAAACAGAGAAAGATTAAGGAAGTTTTTTTCACTTGGCTATGCTACTAAAATTAGTAGCAGCATAGCCAAGTGAAAAAAGCTTCCTTAAACTTATCTCTAATCCAGAGAATTTTAATAATAGGGTGTGACATCCTTTGGCAACTTGTATAGGTAAATATGACTTCTCCATTACTTCGACTTCTAGTCATATAGGTAAATATGACTTCTCCATTACATCACCACCTCTGGGTCTGGCTCCCACTGATGAGACCTCAATAAAGGTCGAAACTGGTGTGGGTTGTGGCCCTTCCCTTAATGTATGGCATTATACGTGTTATACAAGGAGATGAGCTTTGCATTATGGGAGATACTAAAGCAAGTGATGAGAACTTATACCACCTTTACCATGAGTTGTCCCAGTCCTGAAAGTACTTCAGGCGCAAACTTTGTTTGCTTACACTTGGATAAATGATAAAACCCAATATATAATTAGTAAACAGAGAAAGAAATAAAGAAAAGTTGATTACTATGGTTGGAGATTTAAACAGCAGAGGGGGAAATAAATATCCGACATATATTGAGAAAAGAGTAAACTACAATGGTAAATACTTGATGAATTTGTGTTCAGATATGGAATAGTCATTAATAATGCCATGTTTGAACAAAGATGTGCTCGCAAATTGACATGGAGAGAAGATTCGAGATATCAGAAAAATATCATTCACTGTTGTTATTGTTGATAGTAATGCATTCACACTGGTTTAGAATACAGACATATGTAGGGAATAAGAAATAGGAAGTGATCATTATTGAGTTTTAAACAGGTAAAAATAAATATCAATATTGAAAAGAAAAATATATACAAAAGTTTTAAAAAGAAAGAAGCTTTCAATGACCTATAGACTAAAATATACAAATATTATTCAAGAAAAAACCAAGAGTTTGAAAACAAGAAGCAAACATTGGAGAATGCAAAGCAGATATTTTAAAGAAAACATTAATTGATTCAGGCAAAGAGGAATATGGTGAAGTTATGTGAAGGAGAGAAAAATAAGAATGCTGTCGTGGATTCAGGAAGTTAAAAAAAACAGTCATGGAAAAGAAGAAAACATATAGAAGGTTCCTAGTAAGTAAGTCAGCATGTACTCTGAGAAACAATGTAAGATAGCAAGCAATGTTTTTTTTTTTTTAACCTAAACAGAAGTTATGGGAAGATTGATTATGGGTAAAAATACAGAAGATATCAGGAAGGTAGTAAAATGTTCTGAGGGCTATTGATAAAGCTTAGTAATGGAGGAAAGAGTACTGTAAAACAAATCAGAGATGATAAAGGTGGCACATAAAAACTAAAAACAGATATTCTAGATGCCTGGAGGAATTACTTTGAAAAACTACCAGATGAAATGACAAGTGGTAGAAAATATTTTTAAAAAATGCAATCGGGAGTACATATCAATATTCAAAGTAAAAAAAAAAGTCAACAAAAACATCAAAGGTGAGAAGGCAGTTGGAGTAGATGATATATGACCAGAAATGTTCAAATATTTAGGTATAAACGTTTTATGGATGCACTGCATAATTCAGAAGGTTTATCAGAAGATCAAAGTCAAGATGATATGAGTAGAGCTCTCATCTATAAAAAAAAAAAAGGGAAATAAAAGAGAATGTAACAAATAGAGGAATTTCTCTATTGAGTATTCTATGCAAGATTTATGCTAGCATACTTGAAATGATGTTAAGAGAAACTGGAAGAGAAATTTGGACAGCAAGCTTGGGTCAGACCAAACATGAGATGCCAGGATCAGATTTTCACTTTATAACAAATAGTTAAGAAATCACGGGAATATAATAAGATCTAATTAAGAGCTTTAATGGAACATGTGCACTAGACATAATAAAGTAACTTTCACGGCTTACACATGTAACAAAAATTATATAGAATTTATTCAAAAACTCCAATATATTTCAACTAACATTATGTGGACATCATCAGGGAGATAGACTGTTCATTCCAAAAGCTAAATCAAAATAGTGAGTCATATATCATGCATATATTAGCTGGTGTCTCAGTCACAGCTAAAGTATATGATATTATACTATTCCAAGGAACAATTGTAGTAAGTTGTGTAGATTGAAAAAAAAAAATTTAATAATTATTAATTTAAGAAAAATATATAAATAAAACTTATGAACAATTAATAGTGATCACTTCCCAAAATTTGGATACTGGCATACACTCTGATTAGTTCAGGTTTTGGATGATTTCTTAGCATTTCACATGTTTCAAGGAAAAGACAATCGAATTTGAACTTGCTGGAGTGAAGAAGTTTTGTCTGGTTCCAAATAACTCTGTGCCTAATGTCAATAGCATAAGCAGCAAGGCCAGACTTATAAGATTCCAAAAATGTAATATAGTCTTAATGTTCTTCAATTCTAATCAAGCCAGAACAGCCAGTCTGTCCAAAATAAGAAAGATGACACGAGCAGGGTACTTGATAGACACCTGGATATGGATCTGAATTAAGATCTGGAAAAGGCATATGGCATGGTGCCAAGAGAAAAAGTGTTTAAGACACTACAATTTTATGATGTAAATAGGATTATATTGAGCAATACAATTTATATTAAGGTTTTAAACCAGCATTTAAAATTGATGGAGGCACAAGAAGATAGTTTGATATAAAATCAAGTATAAGATAAGGATGCACACAATCTTCACTGTTATTCATCACCTATATGATCACATTATGAAGAAAAGTGGCATTAAACTTGATATCAAAATGAGATAGGTTATTCACAACTATTTACTTTATATAGATGATGTTATAATTTTCAATAAATTCATTCCAAGTCTGCAGGATTCCTTATCTAAATTGAATAACTGCTCTAACAAATTTGGCATGAACATCAAAAAAACTTCAGCTGCATCCTGAATGGAGCCTTAGAGAATAAATAAAATATTTCAGCTATTTAGTAGCAAATTAAATGTGGAGATAGACAATAGAACAAGCAATGGAAATAACTATGGAAATAAAAGAACAAGAGAGAAATTAGTCAAAATACTAAATTAGATATGTGCAAGATGGTATTCAAGCCAATTTTAGATTATGAATTTCAGATCTGGTTAAGAAATAAAACAGTTATTCAAAGTCTAGAGATCACAGATATGAGATTTTCGAGAAATATAAAGGAAATGAACAGAATGGCAGAATCATTAAAAATGAAGATATTAGGAAGGAACTTGACACTGCTAGCATTTAGGCATGTGTGAGCAGAGTTAATCCCATGATGACCCAAATGAAGACCAAGATCTACTAATGCAGTTAGATGTACCTTATAAAATCAGAAATGGAGTTGTGACAGATAAGACAAATTTGGTGGAAAACTGTCAATAAGAAGTTAGCAGTAACGTAAACTTTTCATTTAGTATATCATTCGTATCCTGAATATCCCTTGAATACATATCAAGACCAGGAATTTAATAAGAAATGTAACAGACCACGATGAAAAAGCCTTGCAATTCTTTGAAAATAAAATCCTCAAAAACTCTTTGCAACAAGTGAATTGAGACATAATCAAGACCTGTACCAACTCTATAGATCATGACAACTAACTATAAAACTAGGGCTTGCACACTGACATGGCTTGGACAAGTGGAACAGTGAAGAAAGAATGGTTAAACAAAGATTCAAGATGAGGTATGATGAAAAGTGACTCAAAGAAAGATCACAGCAATGGTAGAAGGATAATAATGAAAAAAAAAAAAAAAAAAGACTTAAGTGAGATGGAAATCCTGGATCCGGCAGGAAGAGTCAGTAGAGAAAAGAATAGAAGAAGATGGTACTTGCAGCAAAGAACTTGAAAGTTATCTGATTTGGACCCTTTGGCTGGAAACATTTTGGTTTGAATCCCATATAGAACATGAAAGAACTTTATAAGGATTTATTCATTTGAAGGGGAGATGATCTCATGCAGAGGTGGAAACTCAGTTTTCATCCCACAAAAAGGCAAATTGAAAGAGAAGAACATAAGTGCATGATAGACCCCTGGTTTCACATCATTAGCTGCTTCAATTGTAATTCCAAACAACTGCTCAACCAATCTGATTTGGAATTTAAAAAATAAAGGTATGTTTTACTCTCAGTTCATTTGGATTTCTGCACTATGCTGGTATCATGACTGGATTAAAGTTGTCATAGGAAAGATATGATTAACTTACATATCCCAATATCCTTAATATACTACGATCAATACGTTACTGTATTCCATTGTGATCCACACAGAGATTAATAGACCAGCCAGAGAGCTAATCTGATATCTCTTAACATCAGATTTAATGTTGATTTCTTTCATAATGTGATCCATACATAATGAATAAGAGGGGAGATGAATTACACCGTTCTGTTACACCTGATTTTACATCAAACCATCTTCTTGTACTCCAGGTTATTTCTTTTCTGTTCAGAAAAGGAATAACCTGGATTGGAAAAAAAGAAAAACTCTTGTTTTGAGAAAGATACTTCCTGAATATTGAGGGACTTATGTACCATACTTATGCCAAGAAATACTATATCAGAATTATTCTGGAGGGAGATTGTTCCAAACTATGGAATGACTGAGAATGATATAACTCAATGTGTTAATGAGTAGTGATAATACAAAAACTTGAGTATGTATGTATGTATTACTACCTATGAAAGAGAGCTTGAATGCAAAAAGTTAACAAGGAAGTCCTGAAAAAGAAGAAAGCATACTGAAAGTTCCTAGCAATTCCACAGATGTTCTAATGCAAGAGAGCTAAGCTATGTGAGAACTAGCCTAAGCAAAAGTCACGGGAAGACTACTGAGAAAAACTCAGAAATGGAGGAAAGAGAAAGCAAAAGGAATCAAATAATAATGGTGACATGAAAACTACAATTAAAAATATTCTGGATATCTGAAATAATTACTCTGAACAAGCAGTGACAAAAGTGGCAGAAAATATTCAAGAGGAATGAAATCAGGAGTACATATTGATACTTAAGGGAGGGGAAAAAACTACAAATGGAAAAAGCTGTTTTCCATTTCTATATACACAGATCCTTATTTGCCCATTATACTATTATATAATATTCCATTTACCCTATATAATTGTTCAGAATGATACAATTATATGGGATACATGAAACATTATACAGAGCAATACATAGTCTATATTTAAGTTATAAATCAGCAGTTAGAACTGACTAAAGTATAAGAAGATGATTTGATGTAAAATCAGGTGTAAGAGAAGGGTGCACTTCATCTCCCCCTCTTATTCATTATGTATATGGATCACAATATGAAAGAAATCAACATTAAACCTGAGGTTAGTATCAGAGATATCAAATTAGCTCTTTGCTTTATACAGATAATGTCTAAACAAATCATTGCTTTATGCAGATAATGACTAGTCTCCACGATTCTTTAATCCATAACAAATTTGGCATAAAAATCAGCAAAAAAAAAAAAAAAAATACTATGAAAACAGGTAGAAACATGGAAAATTTCAATTACATTTTCAATTACATTTTCAATGGAGAACGTACAGAATTTTTAATGATGATGGCAAATTATATATGGAAGTAAACAACAGTATAGGCAAAGTTGGTATCGTAAGGAGCCAGTTGAATAAATTTATATGGAATAAGAGAGAAATTAGTCAAGATACTAAACTGGAAGCATACAGGCCGGTGTTTAAACCAATTTTAACTTATGAATTTTAGAATTGGGTTAGAAATAAATCAGTTGATCAAGCATCAATGGCACAATCATTAAAAATTAAAATATTAGGCAGGAACTTCACATTAATAGCATTCAAGAATGTATGAGCAAAGTCAATTTGAAATGATGTATTATTATTATTATGGGTATCTCCATGGAGTCAGTAGACTCATCGCAGGAGACCCAAACTAGCAAAACAATATCTGTCATATCTCTTCTTGAATTCATTTATAGACGAAGAGCTCACAACTAAGTCAGGCAATGAATTCCACTCATTCACCACCCTCCAGGCAAAAAACCTTGTTCTAACACCCTTGTTAACCACACACTTCTTTAATTTCCAGGGATGACCTCTTGTTCTTCCATCACTATCACACAGCTGAAACATTTCCCCTGCATCAATCCTATAAAAAACCTTTCAGTAATTTAAATGTTTCTATCATATCCCCTCTTCTCCGCCTATCAACCAATCTCTGCAATCCACAAGCTCTCAATCTATCAATGTATGATCACTTAAGCAGAATGGGAGAGGGAAGGAAGGTTAACAAAGCAAATATTTGATGCTAAGATGAAACAAAGAGACTCAGAGGGTGGACTGATGCAGTCAGAAGCATCCTAGATGACGAATATAAGATCTGACAATACTGGAGTGTTATCAAGTGATAGACTAATTTAGAGGAAATTTGTTGACAGATTTAGTAATTATGTAAACTTAACCATCTGGTCTATTATTGCATCCTATTCATCTCTTGAGGGTATATATCAGGAATTCGATTATTATTAACACATTAATAAAAATTAATAAATAAAAATAACCAGATCAGGTTTATTTTTGATACAACTAAAGATATTTGTTCACATGTTTCATTTGACAAATTATATTCTTGGTCATCATACTTATCTTACTCAATCATAAACAAAAAATTTCATGTGAAATATCTTCCCAACTGGACAGTCAGCTCATATATAGAGCAGTTAACATCAAGTTATGTATTTCAACAGTTCTTACTTACTACTGATGAGACCTCAATAAAGGTCCAAATCAGTCTGGTTACTGACTCTCGCCACCATATGTGAGGGTGTTCTACATATAAGTAGCCCAGTCACAGAGGTATGTCATGGTATTTTATGTAAGGATGAAAACAAGAATATAATTTGTCAAGTATACATTCCAACCAAGAAACTTATTAATACTTGTGTCCCATTTTGGTTGTAGTTGTGAATAAACTAATTTCAAACAGTAAAAATGAACTGATCATCTGTAAAGGAGAAATGTGCATTATAAAAGTCAATATTTTCAGATAATGAATCACATGACAAATAAAAAAAAATATTCCAACATTTCTCAAATTGTTTGTAAACATACAAACATAAATGCAATCCTATTTACTTCAATCATTTCCCAGAATAAATTCTGGGAGATGATTCTGCCATCAGTGTCATAACTAGACAGAAGAGGGAGGGGGACTTTACCCCCCCCCCTTCTGCCTGAATAACTGACATGTAATAATTGCTATTCTCTAGTGAAATGTGTGCAAGTGAAAATAGTAATTGCTACCACACTTAATAGGTATTTCAACAGATATATATATAATGTTCTGATACATTATAGATATATAATGATGTGCAGAATGTATAATCACAATTTCTCACTCCATCCCACAGTTTTCCAATCTACTGTTCAATCATGGTGAACTGTTAGTCCAATAGAAGAATGCACAACCCTTTCAGCACTTGCCTATCCCTTTCCAATAAAATGGCTTATGCAGACTGCATGACATCAGATGGCCTCATGCATTCTGAGCTGCAATTGCACAAAAAAACTGATTTGAGGATAAACATGAGCATCTGAAATTACATTTTGCTGGATGCTGGTTTCAGCTACTAGAGCTCATTTCCAGAACTGCATACTCTACAATAATTAACAAGCATTTGCCTTAGTGCAACATAGTTTATTTGGTATAAAACACTTGGAAAAAAAAAAAAAAAAATTGCAACTCTACGTGTATGTATCGAGGGGACACTTTAGGATCGAAGCAGGATATTGTCAAACATGCTGAAGGAATGTTCAAGAGAGCTAGCAATGCTCCTGACATGGTTGTTCAACTTGAGTCGCAGCATACGTATGATTCCTAATGAGTGGAAAGAGAGCAAGATAATTCTGTTATTCAAGAGTGACAGGATTGATGCAATGAATTATAGCCAATCAGTATTCTGATGTGGTAATCACATACAAAGATAGGCAGACAGTAACCATCTACAGAGGAAAGTGTGGTTTTGTTAGGTCTTGCTTTAGCAATCTGCTCACATTCTATAACAGTGACAGCAGAGTTGGATTAGGAGAATGGATATATATGCATGTGTGTGTGTGTGTATATCAAACCCAAACAAAAAAGGTTTCAACACTTACAGCACATCAAGTGTATGGGTGAAAAGAAGAAATCTGTTGATATGTTTACTGAACAGCTGAAGGTTGGCTTTGAGGAAGAAGACAGATTGGGGAGAAGAGGGAGCTGTTTCAAAGAACTGAGGTAGATGAATGATAAAGGTGGTTCAGTAAGTTTGGAATTTGACAGTAAATTAATGTCAATTAGCAGATGCTCTTTTAATTAGTCTTGAAAGAAAAGGAATGATGATAGCTAGTTTTGTAGAACATTGTCCATGAAAGTACATTAAGAAGAAACAGAACATCAATGAAGAGTGACAGGATTGAATCTGCAAGAATGGTGGGTTATCAATTAATCAGACTTCCCTCTTCTTTATAGCGTCAGTAATCTTGGAGAGACTTTGGGCACAATACATCAAATGTATGAGCAATATTCCATGGATGGAAAAATAATGAGATTTATACAGCGTTAGGAATTGTATACGTGAAATGCAGTGTTTTGAGTGGAAAAGTACACCAAATTTCTAGGAACCTAACAAAACTATAGTTGAAATGTGTTTGTGGTTGGAAAAACTAGCAGTATGTGAGCCTAAGAAGAGAAACCTGACAATGTTTGAAGACTTTATTTCAAAAGTCAGACAGGCTTCCACACGAGAAGTAGTTATACCAACTCAAATAAATGTGTATGCAAAATAAACGTGCGACATGCATATGATAATGCCAGGTATCAGAGAGTAAGGTATGGAGGGACCAAATCTAACAGAAGAGGATGACCAGTGGAGTACTATAAGGTTCTGTACTTGAGCAACTGTTGTTTAATTTGTATATTAATGATATTGGAGAAGATCTGGCAGGTGATATAACGATACAGAATCCTGAAGGATGACTTGAACAGCCTGGTTATTTCAGCAAATGATAATGAATATCAGTTCAATAGTGGCAAGTATAGGGGTCATGCATTCTGAATGAAGGACACTGCTAAGCAGCATATTGTATTGATGAAATTTGTTGGAAATAGTCAATAACTGGTTGTATAACACGAGGACTAAACTTTAATTCTCAGTCAGTATAGTCCTCGTGTTATACAACCAGTTATTGACTATTTCCAACAACAGTAAGGAAAAAAGGAAGTTATTCTCCCTTTCCGGGCTTTGATAAGACCAAATTTTGACTATGTGTACTGATATGGTCACATGGGTTCCAAGGAGATGAGTAAACAGCTGAAAAGATCTGAAGTTAGGTAACCAAAATAATAACTGGCCTACTGAACTGTGCATACAAGGAGAGACTACGGCAATGAGGTTTTTCAATGTTTAAGAAATGGACAGAGAAGAAGAGATTTGAAATTGAAAAAACATATTAGATATCTTACAGTACAAATACAAATGAGAGTTTCCAGCTTATGGTAGGAGGGTAGAGCTTGGGGTCATTTCAGGAAAGCTAAGGGTATGGTCAGGATGCATGTTTTTATTTTTTATTTTTTTTTTGTGGTGTGTGTGTGTGTGTGTGTGTGAAAAAGTTTACCTTTATAAGCTTAGTGGTGGTGGTGTATTTTCAGTAAATGTGTTCAAGGACAGATATGACAGGTATTCAAGGTATAAGCGACTAAAAATCCCCCCCCCCCCCAATGATTCCTTGGACTCCTTCAAGAAGTTTTCATAATAATAAATAACACATAAAAGGTATATTGATGATAAAGGTGATGTAAAAACTGAAGATAAACATATTTGGGATGTCTGGAGTAATCACTTTGTGAAAATTATTAAATAAAATAAGAGACAGACTAATGAAACAAGTCATCTGGCCTAGATTTATGAAAAGAAAAAGAAGATAAGCAAATGACATGGTATGTTATGTAGTTATGAGTAGAATACATTTTGGTATTAAAATAGAAAAAACTGTCAGAAATTTGGAATGTGGAAAAGCAAATCCAGAATTCTGGATGACTAGAGAGGAGCACTCAGAAAATAAAAACAACGTTAAAATTGAAGATAAGTTTCCCTACTGAGTGTTCTAAACAAAAATTACACAAGCATACTTGAGGAGTAGCTAAAAAAAATTGTGGAAGTGAAACATGTGGAAAAGAACAAGCTGGGTTCAGGCTAGATAAGGAATTGAAAACTAAATAAAATAACTGCTATAACAAGTTTGATATAAAAATCAGATACAAAAACGCAAAAATTACAGATAGAATCATGATTAATTCTTAATTCATTCTCAGTAGAACATTTCTGCCATTTAAGCACATTTTTTTAAAATAGAATAAGAAAAACTGACATGAGAAATTAGTTCAATAAATTTATACAGATTAAGAGAGAAACTAGCCAAGACTAGTATATACATAGTAGTATATGTAGTAGAAACTAGTAGCATACATGAAAATGTTTAAATTAATTTTAGGGATATCAAAGCTGAGTTTGAAATAAAACAGTTAACTGAAGACCACAGATATGAGTCTTCTGAGAATGAATTAGGAATTATTCATGATTCTATCTGTAATTTTTACATTTTTATATCTGATTTTCATATCAAACTTGTTATAGATAAATAGATGGCATAAATTACAAAATCATATTAAAAATTAAGATTAGAATATAATTTGACATCATTATCATACAAAAATTGGTGAGCAGAGCTAATCCAACATAGTAAGATCATTTAAACAGAATGAGAAAGGAAAGGTTAGCAAACGGGTATTTCATGGGATGGCAGGAAAAAGACCCAGAGGAAGATCAGAGATTTATTCAGATCTTCCTCTGAATTCAGATTTCAGAATAATAATATAAGTGATCATACCACCTGAGATTAGCTTTACTAAAACATCCCTGAATGCCAACAATATCAAATTCTTTTCTGTCCTCATTTTTATTTTTTATTTATTTATTAATTATTAATTTTTATTTTCATCATTAATATGATACTGCCACTGATGCCATTTTTTCACTCCCATAATCTTTCTCAGAACTATGGTCTCTCTTTGATCAAGTGTTTTATTTTTAACCCAGCTTTCTGATCCATAAGTTAAAATTGGCTAGAACACCATCATATATAACTAGTTTAATGTTCTAATTTCTCTTATTCCCTATAAATTTATTCAAATGACTCCCTACCATACTATTGCTTATTTTGTTGTCTTTTCCATATTTAATTTGTCATCTTCATTAACAAATGTACCTAAATAGTTGAAATGTTTTATGCATTCTATTGGTTTTCCATTCAGGATGCAGTTGATGTTTTCAATGTTCCTGCATGAAAAGCACATTCAGTGGACAATAATATGAAATGATATGACTATCTTAGAAATGAGACAAGAACTTGCAATAATTTATTTTGAAGTACTGTGAAGAAGAACATTTCCCAGCTGTAGATACGCTATGTTGCCAAAAGTGTCCAGAAACTCCAATACATTGAAATTTGGAGGTTGTAGTATAATAATAATCTTACGTGTTCCTTTAATAATTATACTATGACACAGGTGCCACTAAAAATAAGAATTGTCATCCTATATAAGCATAGGCACGTAGGCATTAGCAGTGTAGACATTCTTTGCCATCAGGATGAGTGGATGTTCCTTTGGTTCCATTTGAACGTGGTACGACAGTCAGAGCCTACAAGTTCAGTCATTTGGTTCAAAAGATTTCTGCTGCATTGCATGTGCCCTGGTCAGCAAGGTTATCATGAAGAAGAAACATGATGGACCTATCAAATCCTTCCCTTGAACTGGTAGGCCCAAGAAACTGACAAATAGAGATAGGCAAACTCTCAGGCATTGTTGTCACAGTAATCGTCAGTCAGCCTCAGCAACTACCACAAATGACTTCCACATGAGCTGTGAATGGATACCAATGACAGAACTATTTGCAGGAAGGTGTTTGTCCTTGGGTTTCATGATCATGCTGTGGCTCACAAGCCCTTGATTACACCTGCCAATATCCAGCATCATCTGGAATGGAGCAAATGACATCATCATTGGACAGTTGATCAACGGAAGAGGGTCCTGTGGAGCAAAGAATCACGTACAAGATCTGGCAATTGAATAGACATGTTTGGACCTGGTGGATGCCTGATGAACAACACCTATAGGAATGTCTCGTATCGACCATGAAATTTGGAGGTTGTAGCATAATAATAATCTGGGGCTGTTTTTCCTGGTTTGGACTGGGTCTACTGGCTTCTGTGTCAGGATCTTTAAACACAGATATCTACCGTGACATTTTGGTCAATTCCATTCTTTCCACACTGTGGCAACAGCTTGGAATAGGCCCTTTCCTGTATCAACACAATAATGCACCTGCTCACAAAGCAAGGGTCCTAGCTCCATGGTTTGAAGACATGGAGGTGGAGGAACTAAGCTGGCCAGCCCAAAGCCCCAAACTCAACCATAATGAAAATCTTTGGGATGAGTGGGAGCAAAGATTCCATTCCAGACTTACTTGTCAAACTAACAGCTGTTCTGCATACTACAGGAGAAATGGAAACGAATTCCAGCAGCAGTTTAACAGAACTTACCCTGAAGGGTAATGGCTGTAATAGCAGCGAAAGGAGGCCCAACCTCGTATTGATAGCAGCACTATAGCAACAGGAAATACAAACAGTTGCTGTCCAGACCCTTTTGCCAATAGGTGTATATTAAGTACTGAAGATTTCAAAATAGTCATTAGCTGATGACTACTCTTATTAACTAATTTTGGGCTTACTTCCACCTGTGTCTTAGACTTTGCAATTGAAAAAATATTTTTGCGATTTGTACATATACTTCATAAAATTGTTTCTACACCTTTTATAATGGCATTTTGTTCATTAACTGGATTACAAAAATACTAAAAACATTAAACAAATGCTTTGATAGATAGAGATGCTATTCCAACTATTATCAGGGAATTTGATATATATTCAAAAAAAAAAAAAAACACTTTTCTTCTTTTGATGGAATGAGCTTCATTTGCCATTAATGTTTTTAACTCTCCATTTCCCAATCCTAGCACCCAATTATCAACTATTACTGATCCATCTGTGGCTGAGGAGTCAGATGTCATGTTATCCTATTGCATTTAAAATCTGTTATAGGCAATAGTATTATTAAATTCTCTACTAAGTGTCCTTAATTCTTCACACATTCTGATCAGTCATATTTATGTCCTTAATTCTTCACACATTCTGACCAGTGCTAATCATGATATAATCCTGAAAGGCACATATTTCCTTGCAACATTACCAAATAATCACTGACAAATGAACATTCTATACTTAATTTTTCTAAAGATGTTAAAACTGATAGCTATTATGACAATTACTTGATAATGCAGTCAGTTCTCACTACAGTGTTATAGAGAACTCGTGCCATAAACTATAGAAAGTTCTGACCAAAGATCCATTGATCCTTGTGGCCTTGCTATAATGACTATGTTGAAAGTTATATTTGGTCTTTATTAACTATAATTAACACAAAAAATATATTTGGATTATAAGACCATAAGTTTAATACACGTATGTACAAATTCGTCGACTAGTTTCTCTAGCAAAACTGACTAGCTTTGTCAGTTTTGCTAGCGAAAAAAAAATGGAGAAAAAATTGTCTAACCATTGTAAACCGTTACTATATTCCTCTGTTTTTTTTTTTGCATTTATTAGTTTTTTCACCGTTTAGTCTTGACAAAGCTAGTCAGTTTTGCTAGCGAAACTAGTTGATGAATTTGTACATATGTGTATAAAACCTATGGTCTTATAATTCAAATATCTGTTTTGTGTTAATTATTGACAAATGATTATATTTGGTATTCTTTCAAAAATAAAGCTTGTGATCACATTTACTACCTAAATAGCACACTTATTACTTATTTGATTAACTTTGAATTTCCTGTGATTGCTCTGTTAAGAATTTTGTAATATATAAGTTTAAATAGGACTTCACATAACTATTTAGTGCACGCAAATCTCAGATCCACCCAACTATAGAATGCTCTTTTCATATTTGAGGGAGTGATGCCAACCATGACCGACTACAACTTGAAGACAAGAAGGTGATTTTCCTTTCATGCAATGTATCTTTCTTAAACTTTTCTCAAAACACATTATTTATAAAATCTTCTTGAACATGGGAAAAAAATTATAAGATCAAAAAGGTCAGGATGTTTTCTTTACTTCTATAAATGTTTACTAATTTTATACAGCTTTATAGTTTATAATATGCCATGATTTAATAACAAATTAGCACAAAATAAATTTCCCATTTTCAATGAAATTCACAGAACTAACATACACCAAGGTGTCTGGTTTGTGAGGAAGTGGTAGGGTAATCACCACACCTCCAATGGCAGATGTCTAAAAAATGTGAAATTACACAGCTGATTATTATAACAAACTTAAGAGAGAGAGCTTGAAGAAGTGCCATGGCATAAGACATGCAAGGGAAGAACACTAGCTATGCATGTGAAATGGTTGAGGAGTGCTTGAGGGAAGTAATATCAGACTACTGCATGTTCATGTCATGAGAATAAATCAGATGGGAATGAGAATAAATGCAGCACATTGATATCTCCTAGGGGATATCAATGTGCTGCAGAGTTCATGCAACATGATTTAAAATGATTGACAGTATAGGTAAGGAAAAGAGTTGCCAGTTTAGCATGGAAAAGTGCAAGGTTAAGCACTTTAGGATGGAAATTACTTGAGAGTGCTGACAGAAGAAGAAGGAATATCTGAATTACTGAGTGATGTGTGTCATCTAGGTAGGAGATACTGTACTGATAGATTTGACAGGGAACAATGTGAAAACAGAGGTAGATTGAACTAGACTGTTTATAATACTGCAAAATCTCAATGTAAATACTCACATGGAAATAGAATGGGATATCAGCTCCTATATTAGGAGAACGTGCTAGAGAATTGCCAGTGCCTCTGACCAGGGCTGTTTAAGCCTAATCTCTGGTAATATTCCAAGGGAATAGACAGAAGGAAAACCCATTCTGTTGCATAAAGCAAGCTTCACAAAAGAGGTTGGAGAAGTTGATCAAAAGAAGAAGTCGGGATTGAGTGAAGGTTATATGAGTTTTGTGAAGGGCAAGTCTTGCCTTATTAATGTACTCCAGCAGTACATGAGAGCACTGCTGGATTACCATCAAATGGATACTACACACAAATTTATTACATAATTTGAAACAAACTTGGATGGATGTGAAGCTGGTGACATGGATAAGAGGATGGATGGACAGATATTAAGGAGTAATATGTGGAAGGGATGAATCCAGAAGTAGGTGGATGACTAGCAGTGTGTCACAGGGATTTGTACTTGGGCCGTTGCTATTTAATTCTTACATTAATAATATAGGAAATGATTTCAGGAGAAATATCCACTTGTTTGTTGATGACTGCTACTCTACGTAGTTTCTACTAATAAAGGTGATGTAGAGATCCTGGAGGATGATTTAAAGATATTAATAGTATGGGTAAGGATAGCAATTGCTACTTTAAAATGGCAAAACATATGGTGACACATTTTACGATGAAAAGGTTATCAACTGTATGTTACATAGAGAATATTAGACTACAGGAAACTGATGACATTAGGAGTGATGGTGGATAGGGAGTTGAAGTTCAGACAGCATACTGCAAAATGGCCAAAACAGCTTATCAGATCACTGTGCTGTTGAGGAACATACTGAGAAGCAGAGATAAGGAAGTTATTATGCCACTGAGCCTCCATAGCTCAGACAGCATAGAAGAAGCCCTTTGGTCGGAAAGACCTGGGTCAATTCCCGTCCATAATGTGAGGAACCTTTATCTGATCTCTTTTGACTAAAGGTGAGTTAGCTGGTCTCGTACGGAGGTTGAGGGTTTTTTCACCCGGAAACTCAGGTTTTTCATCCCTCAGAACAGGCAAACCAACCCGTGAACACACACACACACACAGATCTCTTAAAATACATACTTAATCCCTCATTAGGAGGGCTCAACCAGGGTGGGAAAAAAAAAGGGGGGGGGAACCCCGACATGAATAAATAAAAATTATGCCACGTTATAAGACTGACACTCACCAAGTGTTAAAGAAAAGCTGTATGAGAATACAGCTTACATTTTGCTCATTTAGAAAAAAACATCCAATTGAGGAGAAATATGTTTAAATCATTAAAATTGTATGTAAATTTTGAATGCTCCACAGCTTACAGTTACATTGTATTTTTAAATCATCAGTTAGAACTGACAAGTACACAGAAAACAGATAGCTTGTTATTAAATCAAGTACAGGGCAAGGTTAATAACTACTCATATCTCCACAGTTATTCATAAATGTATATGAATGGCATTATAAAATAAGGTGATATTAGAGCTGGTCTGCTAGACCTGACTGACTATGCTTTAAATACTACACAGAAAATAATAATAATAATAATAATAATAAAATTAAAAAAAACATGCTCCACTGCAGGAAGTTTAGAAATGAAAGATTTTTTTTTTAAAGAATCTGTAGTGTAGCTGCCCTCAAACCCAGCTTAATCTGAATAAATAATGCATTAAACTTCCCAAAATATGGGAAACAATAATTCCCAGAAATCCCATATTATAATCGAATCCTTATGAAGGTACCCTATCTGGTTAAGAACTCTCATCCTTTGTCTACTGAGTTTCACTTAGTTTTGTGCTGTCTCTATGTGTTATTTTTATATTGTACTCCCTGAAGATGTCTCTATGATAGATGAAATATTGGAAATTAAAACACTGTTTTTAATCCCTTCCCAATGCTATTTACTCCAAATATGGAAACATAACAGAATAAATGAAGCTCAAATAGTAGGGAGTAAGGGGGAAAAAATGGAATGAGGGAGACAAGACAGTCTTCAAATTAATTTTAACTTACTGATCTGAGAAATGGGTTAAAAATGCAAAATGCATTTCTGTCGAAGCGTTTTCATCGGAACGAAATAGAATAAAGTATGCTTAAATCATGAAAAATCTGACATGTAATGGAGACACCTTTACATTTCCAAAAATGAACAATATTGTGTGCTCTTTTGGCAATGTAGTACTGTTGGATATTCTTTCTCAGATATTATTATTATTGTGAATATTGTGAATTTTCACAATATTCACAATTTTCACAATCTCCACATATTGTGAATACTGATCATTATCTTCAGGCCACTACTCCCTCTGCATCTCAACTCATGATTCTCTCCCCCCCCCCTCCTGAAAGATACTGGTTACAGAAACAATTTTTGCACAAATGAAGAGCTGAGCAAGAAATTTCAACAACAGTGAACAAACTCAAGGTGTAGTCTGCAAAACAGACTACACCTAGTCTTTTTTGACACAGAGATGACCAACAGATGGTTCTTGAAATTTTCTCTTTCCATCTCCCAAACCTGATGAGTTAACACTAAGCATAATGATATATGCTATGTATTTTGGTAAATAAATACAATCAAAACTCGAACGCCTTTTCAGAAATACCTTATATATATTCAAAGTTGATGCTACTTTTTTTTTATACTTCCAAGGACCATAATATTATTTGCAAGCAGAATTATTCACGCAATGGTAGGTTTATTTCTCATAATCTTTTAGGTTTTTTCTTAAATTTTAATATCCAACTTTGCCATAAGACATGTGATGAAGTTCTAATATGACTCAATTCATTACAGAGGATTCACAAACACCATTATAACAAATGCACTCACTATAACATATTACTGAAAAGCCCCACAGGCACAATACCATCCTAAAGAAAATTTACTATAACAAATTATTTTTGCAATCCCAAAGTTTTGAAAGCCAACTGTAAATTTCAAATAGACATTAACACAAACATGCAATTTTACATGCATGGGGCTATACTTCTTTCAGATCCTGTAACTGGCTTTTGTGTGTGTGTAACAAAGATTAGGCTGAAGACATTGCTTTTTATGAAATGATAAGAAACAAAAAACGATAATATACAAACGTTAATGTTTTACATTATTATTATTTAATCTCCATAAAGTTATTTGTTGCAGGAGATTCAGTTAAACTTCACTATGACCATTCTGCTTTTTAAATTCATTCAACATCAATATATTTTCCACCCACTTTAGTGATACATTTCACTTGCTGCACAGGAGACACATTTATTCAAGTCTCTTTCATCATTCTCTTATTCAACTTCCAAAGAGGGCCTTTGGTGACAGTGAAAATTCCTACATCTATTCCTCTCACTGATTTATATGGCTCATTCATATTTCCTCTTATCTATTAAACTAATTTATATTTCATCAGCCTATCTTAACAGATAGCATTCTACTATCCTGATTATCTTCATTCACAAGTAGAGCTTGTCCACTGTTTTGTCATTCTCCCCCTTCACTTTGCATCAGATACGTAAAGAATTTATGCAAAGAATTGATCTACTTTTTGACCTTACCTGTTAGTCTTTCCTAGTATTTACAGTGTATTTGGATATAATAATCTTATGAAAATGTTCTGAATGTTAATATTATTGTGACAGGGTCTTATAATTATCTTCAAAAATCTTTATCTCAGTAAACTAAATCTCAGTAATCAACAAAATACAGTACTGACTTTTTTTAATATATATAGCAGGGATAAATATTAATAATATTACAGTTATCAGTAACTGCTAAAACAGAGAAAAAATTAAAGTGGAATGTGTTGTTGCCACTTCTAAAGAGAATTAATTTTTTTTTTTTTTTTTTTTTTTTTTTTAAATACGCTTTGTATTTTTCAATTATTCCATTAAAAGCTATTCACCCTTTCATCACCCTTATAATTTAGTGAACTGAGACAGAAAAAATATGACAAATTGAAGATATTATATAGTAAAGCTTATATAAATATGATAAACTTGTCTATAATTGTACAGTCTGATTTTAGAAAACTTTTGATGATAAACAAGTGAATTTGCTTCTAAGCTAAATAAATGGCAAGTGTATACTACATGTCTGTCTGTTACATTTCTTGATAACTTCTTCAATAAAATGTGGCACTATAATGCTGAATATATAAAAAATCTATGTTAAGTAAATGCATATATTTGTCTCGTGTGGGTGAGCTTTGCGATATTGTCACAAGACTTACTGTGAGAAGGGTGAACAGCTTATATCGGGTAGATGTAGTGGCAGCAAAAGATCATTGATGACGCCATCTTGTATTGCTGCAATAAAGAAAAGGTTTATCCTTGATCTGGAAATTATTGTATCCCTCTGAACTATAAGACATATAAAGATGCTTAATTCCTGAAATGTGATATCTAAGATGAAAGAGTGCACATATTAAATACTTTTTTTTTTTTCATTAATTTCAAGAACCCTAGAAAAATTTGTACAAAACATGTTTCCATTTCTTCACTGCAAACATTTATTATATAAACTAAGGCAAAATACTTAGATTTAATAATATGTATTCAACCATTTCAGAGGACCCAAAGAAAGATTATTATAACTAATAATGAAGACTAAAGAAAGTCCGATTATTTTCATTAATAAACCTGTGAGGCATAAATTTGTTTTCAGCTACATAATACTGGTTTGAAATATTCAATTTTTGTCAGTTTTTCATTAAACACAATAGAAAAACGACAGAAAAAATTGCTGTATCATGTTTCATAGCAATTCTCAATGAAATGACATCTGAAGAAATTTCATTTCCTTTTGTATATTCTTATATGTGAGATATTACTATGAAATATCAGTTACAAACTTTGCATGTAGCTATTTTGAGCTCTTTCTACTTAAAAAAAAAAAAAAGAATTATGATAACATCAATATTTTATCAAAATACCATAAAATTTCTCAGGGTAGATAAAAATATTTAGGAAATTATCACAGCAAGCAGAACCAAACTGTATAGCTGGATGAGACAAAGCAAATAGAGACAGTAAGGGATTCAAAAGTCTTTCAAGATCTACTGACATCTTTCATTCCACAGCTGCTAATTAGCTTAAAATGCATGAGAAAACCATAAATTTTGGATGAAAATATAAAAGTTCTTCATGATCTCACTACTACATACATAATGACATTTTCTAGTTTTTCACTTTTTTTTTTTTTTTTGCAAAAACCTATGTAACTCACTCCAAATTTCAAAAAAAAACCTCCCAAACATTAAAATACTCTTTATAATTCATTATTCTAATGAATAGTTTTATTTTTAGTAGTAAAAAGCACTGGAATTTCTCCAAAATCTCACAGATAGCGCTACAGAGGAAATCTATTCTACTCGGTATCCTCGGAATTAGCTTATAGGACTAATACATTTGCATCTCACTCTACTAGACATACCAGCCATTGAATTAGAAACTTTTATTTAATACCATGTTGGACCTGTAATTTCCAAATTACAGCACGTATACAGTTTGGCACAGATTTCACAAGGTGTTGGATTGCATTTGTAGTAAGCCTAGATCTGAACTCTTTTGAGAATGTATGGGACGTTACAAAAACAAATTCGGGAGCATACATTCTCAAAAAAAAGAGTTCGGATCCGGGCTTCATGGTAGCCAGGGAAGATGGTGGAAGTTGCTGTTATGCTTGCTGAACCCCTGCTGAACAATTCTTGCATGATGGACAGTAGCATTGTCATCCATGAAACAACCATCACCTACTGAATAATAAAAAAAAAGTCAACATTGCTGAATAGGGTATCAGCAAGAATATTCATATTCCTTAATATACACCTGACCTTCAGGCAATATCAGGGCACCCGTTCCATACCAACAGAACATGTTCCACAACATGACACCACCCCCACCTTGAATTATGTTTACAAGGCAAGCTGGGTTCATTGCTTTATGGGGCTATTATCAAACTCTGTGCGTGTTGTCAGTACAGAACAAAGTGTACCGTGACCACGACTTTTTTTCCAGTCTTCCAGTCTCGGTGTTCCTGACATTGCTGTAGACGAACTTTTCTATTCTTCGCAAAAATCAGTGATTTTTGTATTGGCATGCAGCTGCCAATACTGATCCTCTTCAATTTCCTGCATGTAATTTGGTGAGATGTGGGTCAGGAATAGCCTTTATTAAATGCTTTGGTCAATTGCTGCACACAGGAAGTTCTATTTGTTTATACAAGCCTTCTCAGATGATGCTGATCTCATTCCTGACAGATTGTCATAGGACCAGTTACGCCTCTTAGACAAGCAATGTGGGTTATTTTTCAACTGATTAAATACTCGGGCTATCTCACCTTTTGAGAAGCCAGTCACCTCTGCTGTTTTCAAAATCATGGCTCCAGCCAGACAGGGTGATGACTACAAGGCAAGATCATATATATATATATAGGGCTTATATGCCACATATATCAGCCCTTCATCAAACCCTGAACGATCTGTTGTTTTTTCTTATTGTGATCAACACTACTGACAATCACTGACTAATAGTATTCTTAAATAGTTATCTAGAACACTTGGTGATGCACATGACCAAGTATTTTGCATATATGCTGCGCAAGTGATGTTCACATACAGCTGCACAAAGGTTTCTAATTCATGCTCAGTATGTGTAGCTAGTTCAAATGTCCAGAACTATTAGAATCTCACCAAGAATTAAAATATTATCTAATTCTCACAAAGAATTAGCATATACAGCACCTTATGACTAAATGAATACAATAAGAACTTGTAAAACAACTTTTACAAGAATAGCATGAATTGTGGACCATGGACTTTCGATTAGTCTGCTACAGTGAAATCACAGTTACTACAAACACCATGATTTCATAATTGTGTTTGTAGTAAGAGTATTTTAATTCATAAAAAAAATGTACCTTCATTTTTCAGATAGTCGACAAAACACTCAGCTACTACCAGAAAATAAGATGGAAACTGGATAAAACATGATTAAAAGGAAAATACAGGAGATGCACATCACTAGAGAAAAGGTAAACAAATGTTATCAAACAATTTTGCCAAATTATTTTCTTGTGACCAGCAAAAGCATTACACTTTTTTGTTGATATTCAACAAAATAATTTTGTTGAATATCAACCAAAAGATAGCTCAAATTAAATACCACTTGACCAATACTAATAAAAGTCTGCTAATTTGAAGATTTTTCAACACCTTGGTTCTTACACTGATACTTGAACTGACAAAAAAGCACAGAGCTCTTCAATTCCATGAAAGCTAATATCTAGAAATCCATTCTCATCAGCACATATATTAACACTAATCTGCACAAAACCAGCAGTCAAGCCATATTTACACATGATTTCCAGACATGGAACCTCACTACTCAATGAGCAGTTAATATCATCTATAGCTTTGAGACACCATGCTTTTGATCAATACTAGGATATAGATGGCAAGATTACATTTCTAATTCTTGAAGAAAGCTAATAAAGACCACTAATAGAAACAATTCAGAAAACTCAGATGAGGTCATTGGGAAACCAACTTGGGCATCCATCCTAACCTACAATCAGCTACAGACCAACTAATAGACATAGAGGAAGACCAAGAAAACAGTTTTGGCAATACATAAGTAAAATTCTTTTTGAAGATGAGATTCATGAATCATCTGACATTTACCAAATGGTATATATCAGAACAACTTGGCTCATCTTCATTTAATAGACTATCTTCAAGAGTTGTTATATGCATATTTCTTTATATATTTTGCTATTCATACTTGAATTAGAAGATCAAAGCTTCTCAAAACTCATGGTTAAATGAATGGTTAACCATTAGTAATCAACTTGATCAGTAGGACTTCAACACCATCCAAAACTAGCCACATACTGTAGTTTAGTTTCCACTGGAATTTTATGTGATGATGTAATAAACAAGTGATTAAACATAGTGTGAAATTTTTATAATTATTACTATGAAATAGCAAAGCATCTTTCTACACAAACAAAAGTTTGTCCATGGCTTTTTTTTGTTTGTAAAGACAGCAGATGACCTTTCAACTTAAGCATAAGCTTCTAAGGATATACGCTCTCTTCCATTAACTGTTTCTAAGAAAGTTACCACCACTACCAGGTTGTGTGTTCTTTAGTATAGTAGATATGTAAGGTAACTTGTGGTAGTAAAATCGATTGGTAACAGACAAAAAAATTTATTTCAAATTAGATTGTTATCTGTCAGAACTTTCATATCTGTAGTTAACTGTTTTATTTCTAACCTAGATCTCAGGTCCAGAAGTTAAAATCAGCCTGAACACTGTCTTGTATACAGGTACTTAGTGTTTGACTAATCTCCCTTATTTCATATAAATTTATTCATTTCACTCTCTACCATATCAGCTATACTTATTTTCTTGTCTATTTCAATATTTAATTTGCCATCTTCGCTGAGAACTGTGCTCGAATAGATGAAATGTTTTACTTATATTCTTGTTCAATACCTATTCTTATTCTGCAGGTTCTCCATTCAGGATACAACTAATGTTTTCAGAATTCTGCCTATTTTCAGTCTTACATTACAGATTTGTTATAGCAATCATTCAATTAAGTTAAGGAATCCTGCAGGCTTGTACTGAATTTATTTAAGATTATAATATAATATCATCTGCAAAGCTCTTTATCAAAAATAAAGAGCTGAGATAAACAATGACAATTTTGATATCAGGTTTAATTCTGCTTGCTTTCATAATAAGATCCATATAAATGATGAATGAGAGTGAAGATAATGAACCTTATGCTTGGTTTTATATAAAGCTATCTCCCCGTAACACTTTCAATTCTAACTGCTGACTTATAATTTAAATATGGACTATGTATTGCTCAATATAATGTTCCATTTACCACACATAATTTTAGTGTTTTGAAAAGCTTTTCTCTTGGCACCTTGTCATATGCTTTTTTCCAGATCTACAAAATTAAATAAAGATCATATGTCATTAAAAACATCATATGTCAATGATGTTTTTAATGAAAATCTGATCACAACCACCATTGAGTCTAAACCCAACTTGTTCTTTTCCAAGTTTCTCTTCTACAATGTTTCTTAGCCTCAAGTATGTTTGCATAACTCTACCTGGAATACTTAAGCAGTTAAATTTCTCTATAATTTGCACACTGTTTTATTACTCTTTTTATAGATGGGCACTATAAGAGCTCTACTAAAATCATTCAGAATTCTATCTTCTGTAAAATTTTTTATACCTCATTTATACCTTTTATTATTTGAGCATTTCTAGTCAGATATCGTCCACTACAACTTCCTTTCAACAAAAGTTTTTTTTTTCCCTACTTAATGCATTGATATGTACTCCTGAATGCATTCCTCTTGAATATTTTCTATGACTGTTCTATCACTGCCTGTTTAATTTAGCATTCTTTCATAGTAATTCCTTCAAACATATAGAATATTATTATTATTACATGACACCTCCAGGAAGTCCAAAGACTCATCGAGGGAGGGCACCTACTCTACAACTGTCTGTCTCCACCAACTAGAATATCTTCATCTTTGGGTTTAACGTCACCTTTACCATCTGATTCCTAATACGATACTCTTTCCTCTATTCCTAAGCTTTTTCAATAGCTTCCAGAACATTTTGCCACCTTCCTAATATTTATCTTCTATATTCTTATCAAAATTTTCGAATGATTTCTGTTCAGATACTTTTTACACATAACTCAGCTCTTACATTTCTCTCTATTCTTTTAGAGCATCTACTGACTTATTTACTAGGAGCTTTTAGTATGTTTTGTTCTTTTCCAGGATAGCTTCTTTGATTTTTCTACCCTTGAAGATAACTTCACCACATGCCTTCCCTAGATGAATCATTCAATGTTTTATTCGGAGTTTGCCAATGATTCCAAGGTTTGGTTACTGTTTTCAAATTCACAATGGTGAATAACAACAGGTGTTCAAGCATTGTGGTGGATTTGGAAGCAAATTTTCAAAAAAAAACTTTCATTTAATGCACAATTTGCAAATGAACTATCTTGCAGCAATAGTCAGCTGCTGTTTGATACTACTCTCCTGTCACTTGTTCTCATGCTTTGATTCAGATGTTGCATGGAGATAGTATTAGCTGTTAACTGTTTGGCCTTCCAGGACAAATTCCTTATGAATAATTCCATGCATGTCATAGGAAAAAAGTGTCTATGACAAAATAGCACTGATTTTGTCATAGACACAATCAGTGCTATTTTAAATCAAGACTTCTACAACTGAACCTTGTACTGTCTTGGAAATGTTGGCAATCACCATTCCATGCTTTGATGTTTTGTTTACAGGATGTATAATGAAAGCACCATGCTTCACCATGATTAATCAGTCATGATTCTCTCGAAAATGGTACAATCTTGGACAACCATTTCAATGAAATTTTCATAGCAAGCAACATAATGCTCTCTCTCTCTCTGCTCAGGAGTCAAAGAATACGGTATGAATCACAAACAAATTTTTCCTTTTGCTAAATTTTCCCTGCAAAATTTCTTAGGCTGTTTCCTTTCCAATATTTAATGATTATTGCTAATGAGATCACAACCTTTTTTTTTTCCACATTTTCAGCAGTCTGAATCAGATGGGTTCCTGGTCATGAATCATCTACCGAATCTCTTCCATCTTGAAACTGTGTGAACTCAAAAACTTATGACCAGCTTATCTTTAAAGATAAAGATAAGGCAGTCATCCCACCAACCATCTTAAGATTATTAAATATTTCTGAGTGGATTAGCCCAGTTTGAAATCAAATTTTATCACTGCTCACCATTTTCACATTTTAAACAGGAGACATTAATACTATCTCACTCAAACAGTATAAAATGATATGCTGTTCTGTCTAATTCTATTTACAGTATGCTCATAAAAAATCTCTCATAATTTAACGAGCACACTGTGTACACAAAATTAGGTTTAATATATATAATTTTGTATACAATTCAAACAAGCAAAAAAAAAATCATTCAGAACTAGCTCAGAAACTGATTATAATGATATATCATTTCATCTTTCTCTACTGCATGACTATACTTCAGTCATCATGCAGTATGGAGAAAAAAACAAACAAACTGTGGTTGGATGAGTGATTAGTATATCTGTTCTCCAATTGAAAGATTTGGGGTTTGAATCCTACTATGGAATGAATGTTTGCATAAGTCTTTAAGTGGTAGATGATTTTCACTTCCCATGAGAGACTACTTCTCTATTTATTGAAAGCCTAAAGTGACTTGAAAAAGCTTCATAAAAACATGACTATACTCATTCATCATCCTCTAGGTTAAGAGATAAATAATCTGGAGAACCAGATTATTTATCCTTTAGCCTACCCACAGTAGTAAATGTGCAATACAATATGTTTACAACCCTTCATGGGTGAGAATCACATAAAAAGAAAGTACAGAGTTAACTGTGGTATCTTGAAATTCATTTCAGAAACTATGGACTTTACAACTGTGTTATAAATAACTATTTTAATTTCCGGACGTTTCGACTTTCATATTAAGGTCATCATCTGGAGTATACACAAATATACAAGGACAAGATGAGTTACATTTCACACAGTATGCCAAAGAGACAATGATTTGATCAACAGTTATTTTACTGGCATGACCTCTGGCTAAAATATAATATATATAAATAAATAAAAAAAATTTTAAATACAAATAAAATTTTTAAAACATTAATTAGAAACTACATCAAAGTTATATTCTATTTAAGATAACATCAGAGAAACATTCTTTCATATATAGTTTTCTTACAGCAACAATGATGTCCTAATTGTTATATTAGATTTAAGATTATGGATTATCTACAGTCCTGTTTATAGTTAACTCTTAGGGAGAAAGGTTTCTTGGGTAGAATATGATCCTTCCATATGCTTGGGATTTTTAGACCATCATTACTGTTAAGATTAGGGTGGTTGATAAGAATCTCACAGGCTTCCTTAAATTTATGTTCATACTTCATACCATGTTTTGGTATGATGTAAACAACTGGTGCTTTTCCAGTCAATTCTATGTAAATAGTTCAGGGCATGATCAATAAGGCCAGCTTCACCATAGTTATTATATTTAATGTGTTGTTTATGTTCCTTTTGATAGGAATTGAGCGTTCTGTTTCCCCTATATATGGTAGATTACAGGTGCAATAAATACGTAAACTCAAGAGTGGGCCAGCAGAGGGAGTGGGTCTTTGAATGAATTGAGTTAGCTTTTTAATTTTGCAGGAGGTTTAAAGGTGGCTTTAATGTATGGAATGGTTATAGTTTTATTGTAGTCTAGTTTATCTTTGTTTTTTAGTGAGGTCTTATAGAGAATTTTGTTGATAGTGTTTTGGCTGTAACCATTTTTTAGGAAAGTATTACTGATAACTTTAAATTCATCTTTAAGCGCTTATTCATTGGAGCATATCTTCAAAGCCCTGTTTTTTAGAGTATTAATGACACCTAATTTTTGTGTTGGGTGGTGGTAGGAGTTTATGTGTATGTATTGGCCAGTATGTATCGGTTTCCGGTAAACAGTGAAGGAAAGACTGCTAGAAGGAAGACATGTGAAAAGTGTATTTAGAAATGGAAGTGTGTTCTGCTTTTCAATTTCAATTGTGAACTGTATGTATATTTTCACTAGAGGTCATGTTAGTAAAATAACCATTTATCAAATCATTGTCTCTTTAGCATACTGTGTGAAATGTAACTCAGCTTGTCCTTGTATATTTGTGTATACTCCAGATGATGACCTTAATATGAAGGTTGAAATGCCGGGAAATTAAAAGTTATTTATAACACGGTTGTAAAGTCATAATTTCTAAAATGAATGCTGATCACCATGTAACACTAAAAGAAAGTGATATCTTGAAAGGTCTGGCTGCCCAATGATGATGTTTATATTAAGGATCAATATGTTGCTGGCAATAACCCTCTTAAGCAACTGTAGGTAATACAAATCCCAGATAGAGTATGCTTTCCATTGTAGCATATATTTGGGCAACCTACACTGAGATCATCCATCCCTACACATATTTCAAAGATTAGTCATGAAAGCAAATTCATGTACAAACTTTTATTTGCATATACTTGAGTGAAATATGGATGAAAACAAGAGTATTTGAAGAAGGAAAGGGAAATAAACAAACAAACAAAAAAAGACAGGCAAAATATATCAGATGACAGGTTTGTTAGAGGGGTGGAGTAGAGAGAGAGAACATAAGTGAAAAGTTGAAAAAAAAAAAGCTTTTTGCAATTATCTCTGATCCAGAGCATTTTAAAAATATGGTGATACATCATTCTGCTACTTGAATATGGGAAATACATGACTTCTGCACTGATTTAACTTCAGTATCTTCTGGGTCTACTTTGACTGAGCAGACATCAATAAAGTTCAAAATGAGTCCAGGTAATCAACCTCTATACAAGTCACCTACTCGTGTACCTCACGTGAACTTTGTTTACATATGCTTGGGTACTGGATTAAAACAAGAATATAATTTCTTGTCATTTATAATTAACATAAATGAAAGTTGCCAAGAGTGAGTGATGGCAATAACAACACAGAACTGATTGTGAGTGATGGCAATAACAACACAGAACTGATTATGACTGATGAGCAAAAGAACTGTAATAACATAAGACTAATATATAATAACAAAACATGACTAACCAATCAACCAATTCTGCTAATGATCTTAAAATGAATTGACAGATTTATCAATGAACCAGGAGGGCATATGAATTGGCAGCATAAAAATTAATGGAATTAAGAAAAATTAATAATAAAATTAAAAATTAAGAAAAACGTGTTGGATGAGATGACATACTGATAGAAATAAAAATGATCCTTCCATCCTAGATGGGATCTGAATTCAGAACTTCATGACCAAAAGGTTATTATTCTCCTGACTACACTACACAGGTATTTAATGCAAGATTAATAGTAGCTATGACCTATGATGCTGCTTGAAGGTCATCATAGGTTTTTATAAAAAAAAAGCAAGAAGAGAAAGAGAGAGTCTTGTTTAGAGATTTACTTATGTTCTATAGTACAATGACAATTTTGCTAAGATATCTGACAGACTGCTGCAAGGAAAGATAGTGATGGATAATAAATAACTGGGCTGTATAAAGACTGGATATGAAAATAAAATAAGTTTAATACTGTCCCAAAAGAGAATAGTGACACTGATGATACTGTGAGTGGCATGAAGCAGAACATGTAATTTCTGATAATTTGTTATGTGTATCTTTGCATTCATATCAAATTTTACGGGAATTTTTGGAACAATGCATTTATTGCATAGTTCCAAGATCTATTCTTGTAATGCCGCTGTTTATTATTATTTATTTTTTCCTTTTTTAAATATATAATTTCATCTTACTGCTGGAAAACTGTCATAAAATCAGGCATATATGTGTGATTTTTTCAATTAACTGAACCTAATTAATAATCTAATTAAGGTTCACTTAATCAATAATGATATAGATGTAAATTTTAAGCTATATAAATTTCTTCTGTCAAAGCATATATAGATACACTGTCATAATGTAAAGTTTGAGAAAAAGCAACTTTTATCTGTTCAAGTTTCTAGAAAATATCAACATCTCATACCAATTATACTAAATGCAGCCAATTAAATGTACAAGAAAAGACAGTTTCTTATGTTCCAAAAGTCATTAAAATATTTTATGCATATTTGAATGAAATCAATAATAATTGTTCATCAATTAATATACGAATTGTTATCAAAATATATAAACATATATAATGTTTTTATAAATAAATATATATATATATATATATAAAAATATTTCAAGTATTCAATTCTTTCAATTTTTTCAATTCAATACTTGAAAAAAAAAACTTATTCCAATTCAATAGTACCAAAATTATGTGCATATCAATATAAAGAACTGTGCTTTATAAAGATAAGAGTTTTAATTTGATGTTCAGTGTAATTTCAGATGAAATAATTATATCAAATTAAAACAAACAAAAAAAAGATGAACTAAAATTATTTAGATCTTTAGGAGTAATAATAGTACATCATTTATAAGTCCGATTATTTTTATACTGACTTGATATGATAAATTCACAGCTAGTTTTTGATACTGCTGTACCCTGCTACAAGATGGTTGTACTTGCAGATCTTGCATTTTTTTAAAGATGCATAAACAATTTTTATCAAAGAATATGAATATTTAGTTAAAAAAACAGATTTCATATGGTAAGCATAACTTAAAAAAAACATAACTATTAATGCTATTATATCACTGCAGTCTGAAAACACCTGCCCAAGCAACAATATGACTGATGCACAACAGAATTTCAGTAGACACAATATCATTACCTGTCAAATAAAAGCAATCATTTTTAAGTTTTCATATTCATGGTGAACAAATCCATCAGACTCATTTTTCCCCCTACACAAAGTACTCAGTTGCAAGAAATATATAAGCATACTATATGAGGATAATTAAAAAAAATAGATAATGAATGTTACATTTTTTGAAAGTGAGTACCAATAATCCTAAATTTATCACCATCACTTAATTAGTATGAAACAAAACAGAAGATTAAGAAACAAGTAACTGAAAGTAGATGTTAAATAATTATTTAAAATTTAATTACCTATTCTGTATGTAAATGGTAAAAAATCATGGAAATGCTAGTGTAATTCAATTTCTCTTAATGAAAAGTACATAAATGGCACAAATCAACAGAATTGTGTAAATGCTTTTCTCACAATCTTTATTCCACACAAAAAAAGAAACATAGCACTAGTGCAGTACAGGCTTCAAAACGTTTTGTTGTGAAAAGGATTGAATTGTTAAATGATGCTTGTA